>NC_053493.1:180530595-180813281 GCF_905171775.1 Rana temporaria
TAGAGTGCAATTTACATAATAGGAAACTATTTAGATTGATCTCTGTGTCCCCAAGAAAAGATATTAGTAAGGTTTTACCCTCACTTCCTGTTTGGCTAGGTGACAGGAAGTGAATGAATTTGAATTAGAAAGGGTGAAGACACCTCACAAATGTTGTCACTATCAGGGGTGCAGACATCCCCAAAAAATGAGCAGATAATACTTATTTGCAAATTAATAATTTTTTAGTTAACATTGGGTGGTGTTTGTGGGGTGCCCAACACACACATTCATACATATTAGCAACGCTGTATCCTGGCCTATTGGCATGGTTATATTTTCTTAGGCCTCTCAATAAAACTCTATGAAATTTGTGCTTAAACTAGAACTATAATCAACACTTTTTTATTTTCTTTAATTTTGGATAGAGTGAGGGAGGGTTATAGGCCCTGTCAGTTTATTTTGTATTATCTGTGTCCAATTGGGGAGATTTGCCTTCACTTCCTACCCCATAGCCAAACAGGAAGTGAGAGAAAAACTATGCAAATTAAGGGAGTCCAGTAGCCCCCTCCCCCCCCCAGAACTAGTGTGTGTGTGTGTGTGCCCTGAAAATTCCTGGGCGGGTGATACAAAAACAGGGTGTGGCTTTGACAGGAAGGGGTGGGTCATTTTTCTATTAGGAGGTGCAGAAATGTAGTCAGGCCTAGGGCAGCACAAAACCTAAATATACTACTGCATATTAGGGCTTATTTAGACCGGATCCGATTTACAGCATGTTTTTATAGTGTGGGAGGAAACCTACGCAGGCACAGGGAGAACATGCAAACTCCATGCAGATGGTGTCACGGGTGGGATTCGAACCAGCGACCCTTTTGCTGCTAGGTCAAAGTGCTATACACTACACCACTGTGCTGAACGAACATGATTGCAGCTGAAAGCATGAGATCTTTTTTTCATTTCAAATACCATGCTTTCCAGCCTTATTGACCCCGCCTCTCTCCATAAAGAGGACCTGTCACACACTAGTCCTATTACAAGGAATGTTTACATTCCTTGTAATAGGAAGAAAAGTGATCCGAAATCAAAAAAGTGTCAAAAAAGTGCAAGAAGAAAAATATGAGCTAAAAATCCCCCAAAAAAAAAACGCCCCTGTCCCTAGAAGCTCGCACTCAGAAGCGAATATGCATGTAAGTCCCCACATATGTAAACACCATTCAAACCACACATGTGAGGTATTGACGCATGCGTTAGAGCGAGAGCAATAATTCTAGCCCTAGACCTCCTCTGTAACTCTGAACTGGTCACCTGTATAAAAAAAAAAAACAAGCATCGCCTATGGATATTTTTATGTCCCGAAGTTTGGCGCCATTCCATGAGTGTGTGACAAGTTGGTATCTATTTACTCGGTGTAACATCATCTTTCACATTATCCATAAAAATTGGGCTAACTTTACTGTTTTGTTATTTTTTAATTCATGGACCGTAAAAAAAAGGCTTTAGAAAAATGATTGCGCAAATACCGTTGGAAATCAAATAAAAAATGACCGCCACTTTATTCCCTAGGGTGTCTGCTAAAAAATTATATATAATGTTTGGGGGTCCTGAGTAATTTCCCAGGAACAAAATATAATTTTTACATGAAGGAGAGAAGTGCCAGAATAGGCGCGCTATGGAAGTGGTTAAAGTGAAATAATAAAAGTGAAATATTCCTTTAAATTTCATACAGGGGGGGAGGGGGTTTACACGCATGTTTCCCATGCTTAGAACTGTCCCTGTACAAGATGTCATTTCTGAAGTGAAAAACAAAAAGTAATTTTAAAGTACTCATGGCTATAAAGAATACAGGCATTGCTCATTAAAACAAAAAAACAAAAAAAAATGTATGGGGGTCCCCCCAAATTAAATTACCAGGCCCTTCAGGTCTGGAATGGATATTAAGGGGAACCCCGCCGTAAAAACAAAAAAAAAAATGGCGTGGGGTCCCCTCAAATATCCATACCAGGCCCTTCAGGTCTGGTGTGGATTTTAAGGGGAACTCCACCCCAAATATAAAAAAAAAATGGCGTGGAGTCCCCCTAAAAATCCACACCAGACCCTTATCCGAGCACGTTAACCTGGCCGGCCACAGAAAAGAGGGGGGGACAGAGTGCGCCCCCCCCCCCCCTCTCCTGAACCGCACCAGGCCACATGCCCTCAACATGGGGAGGATGTCCCCATGTTGATGGGGACAAGGGCCTCATCCCCACAACCCTTGCCCGGTGGTTGTGGGGGTCTGCGGGCGGGGGGCTTATCAGAAACTGGAAGACTGGTCCTTCTTCTTTCATTCGGGTTTCTTCCTCTGCTTCTTTCTTGGGTCTCCTCGTCCACATCTTGCCGTCATGCCGTCTTCTCCCATCTTCTTCTCTGTCCGTCGACCTTCTCGTCCACATCTTCTTGATCTTCTGGGTGCTGCGCTTGAAATTGAAGATCCCGCCTTGTTCCAGGAGAAGACACCGGGCAAGATGTAGACGAGAAGGCTGAAGGACGGACGGAGAAGACAGGAGAAGACACCGGGCAAGATGTAGACGAGAAGGCTGAAGGACGGACGGAGAAGATAGAAGAACACGTCGGGCAAGATGTGTACGAGAAGACCCAAGAAAGAAGCAGCGGAAGAAACCCGAATGAAAGAAAAGAAGATTTTATTAAAAGATTTGTCAAAAACCGGCTACTGTCATTTTTAACACTTTGACATTTTTTTTGGGGTGAAATGGTAGAGGTACAATGTACCCCATTACCATTTCACATAGGGGGGGCAGGATCTGGGGGTCCCCTTTGTTAAAGGGGTCTTCCAGATTCTGATAAGCCCCCCGCCCGCAGACCCCCACAACCACCGGGCAAGGGTTGTGGGGATGAGGCCCTTGTCCCCATCAACATGGGGACATCCTCCCCATGTTGAGGGCATGTGGCCTGGTGCGGTTCAGGAGAAGGGGGGGGCCGCACTCTGTCCCCCCCTCTTTTCTGCGGCCGGCCAGGTTAACGTGCTCGGATAAGGGTCTGGTGTGGATTTTTAGGGGGACTCCACGCCATTTTTTTTTATATTTGGGGTGGAGTTCCCCTTAAAATCCACACCAGACCTGAAGGGCCTGGTATGGATATTTGCGGGAAACCCACGCCATTTTTTTTATTTTTTTACGGCGGGGTTCCCCTTAATATCCATTCCAGACCTGAAGGGCCTGGTAATTTTTTTTTTTTACTTGAATACTTTTTTTTTTATTTTATATTTTTTCCTTTCTTTACAAAAATATAATATATTACAAACAAAGATCATCACTTCTACATAAAAATTACATAGTGCACACATTCAAAGTGACATTTATCCTGTTGCCTGTATGTATAATGTCTTACCCACATTCCCCTCCCCCACCCCATGCCTACCCCCTTCCCCCCCCCCCCCCCCAGGCAGCCTGGTATGAATATTTGCCGGGAACCGCACGTCTTTTTTTTGGGGGGGGGGGTTTTACGGCGGGGTTCCCCTTAATATCCATATCAGACCTGAAGGGCCTGGTAATTTAATTTGGGGGACCCCCTACACATTTTTTTTTTCCTTTATGAATGAATCCCTTTAGAATTGCCGGGAGCCGACAATTCATTATAGCCACGTGTGAATTTTAAATGGCTTTTTTCCTTCAGAATGTCATTTTTTGCAGAGACAGTTCTAAGTGCGGGAAAAATGCGCTATTTCACATGCTGACATTACACCCCCCCCCCCCCTAGGTACGAAATTTAAAGGAATATTTCACTTTTATTGTTTCACTTTAAGCATTATTAATTTCACTGCTCCCGAAAAAACGGCCGTTTAAAAAAAAAAAAAAAGCATTGATACATGTTCCCTGGGGCAGGACTGAGGTCCCCAAACACTTTTTAGGACAAAACTTGCAGATTAGCCTTTAAAATTAACACTTTTGATTTCTCCCATAGACTTCTATAGGGAGTTCGGCGCGGCTTTACATATTACTTGCAATGCGCCGGCTGCTACGCTGGTTCATGCGCCTAATTAAGGCTTCACCCGGCGCACTAATTAAGGCATAAACCTGTGCAGCGCACAGAGGATAGTAAATCAGCCCCAGTATCTCATAAGAGTACACCTCTCACATTTTTGTAAATATTTTATTCAATTTTTTCATGTGACAAAACTGTAAATTTGTATAACAGTGTAAATTTGCTGTCCCCTCAAAATAATTTGACACACATTAATGTCTAAACCACTGGCAACAACAGGGGGTACACCCATTAGTGAAAAATGTTCAAATTGGGCCCAATTAGCCATTTTACCTCCCTGGTATCATGGGATTCGTTAGTGTTACAAGGTCTCAGGTGTGAATGGGGAGCAGGTGTGTTAAATTTGGTGTTATTGCTCTCATACTGGTCACCGGAAGTTTAACATGGCACCTCATGGCAAAGAACTCTGAGGAGCTGAAAAATAGGATTTTTTGTACTCACCGTAAAATCCCTTTCTCTGGCGTCCATGGATGGACATAGCTTAAATCTTGACAAGTGGGTTATGTTCCCTGTTTATACAACGAAGAGGATGAGCATATCCCGACCAAAACATTAAAAACATTGATATCAAAAGGATCTGTAAATTGTCACTTCCAAGAGTTTGAGGGTCACCACCGTAGCCATATGTTCCCTGTTTACAGGAGAGGACTAGGCAGAAAACATGTTGGATAATTAAATACATGTTACATTAACAGAGTTGAACAGCCCCGCCATAATCCTCCTTACTGCAGTATGCAGCCTCAGTTCGTAACAAGTAGTACAAACCTAAAAAGGAGGAGTGGGTGCTGTGTCCGTCCATGGACGTCAGAGAAAAGGATTTTACGGTGAGTACAAAAAATCCTATTTTCTCTTATCGTCCATGGATGGACACAGCTCCTTAAATCTTGACAAGTGGGACGTCCCCAAGCAGTGTCAAAAACGAGGGGTGGAAACAATATCAGTAAAACCAATTTTAACTTCACCCCAAAACAAGCAGAGCTCCTCAACGGAGGAGGTGCAACATTAAACAGCCGCCTGCAAAACCTAGCGGCCGAAAGAAGCATCATAAGATTCACTCACAGCAACCATGTACATTTTGGAAAAAATGTCAGAAAAAAAAACAGGAAGCACCAATTGCCTTTGTTGAAAGTGCCGTGACCGGAAAGGGGGCGCCCGCCCCCTAAGAGCAAAGATCTTTAGGACGGTCTGCCTGATCCACCGAGAAATGGTGGTTGACGAGACCGCCAGGCCCTTTTATGGATCAGACACCGACACAAAAAGATTCAGATCTCTGAAACGGAGCCGTAGCAAGCAGGTACCCCCGCAAGGCGCGTACCACACTTAAAGTATGAAACGCAAGCTCCGTAGGATGCGCCAACCGAGGACATAAGGATGGAAGAACAAAGTCCTTATTCAGGCGAAAGGCCGAAACCACCTTCGGAAGAAGGGAGGGTCGCGGGCGCACCACCACCTAATCCTTATGGAGGATCAAGCATGGCGAGTTGCAAGACAAAACCACCAACTCAGAAACCCTTCTGACAGAGGCAAAGGCCTGAGATAGTGTCAAGAGAAACATTTCTCAGATGTTTCCAAAAGGAAGGTTCCTGAAGAACCGAGAGCACCAGAGTCAAAACTCATGACGGAAGAGGAGGGCCAAGAGGGGAATGTATATGACATACCCCCTGCACAAAAAGGTACCCACCAGGGAACGGGCCGCAAAAAGGCCACTGAAAGAACACAGCCAAGGCTGAAATCTGCCCCAAACGGTGCTTTAAGCAATTAGATCCACTCCAAGCTGTAAAAACAGCAGGACCCTGGACACCGAGTACGTCCGTGGACGTCACCCCATCTCTTCGTACCAAGAGATGTAGGCCATTCCAGGTGCAACGGTAAATCCTCCAGGAAGAAGACTACCGTGCCCTCAGCATGGTTGAGATGACAGAGTCGGACAGACCTCGGTCTCTTAAAGTCTGGCTTTAAAAAGCCATGTTGTGCAAGTCAGCGACTGTACAACAGGAGGAAGTATGGGACCTCGAGACAGGCACCCGATATCGGCGTACCAAGGACGCCGAGGCCAATCTGGAGCGATTAGAATCATCGAGATCCCTTCAGCCTCCACTCTGTGGAGCAGCCGAGGAAGCAACTACGATGGAGGAACGGCATAAAGCCGCCAACACAGACCCCAGAGGGCCACTGATGCATCTGTACAAGATCACTAGACCAGGCCACCAACTTCGACACCCTTGCGGTGGAGACGAGTGGCCAAGAGATCCATGCCCTGTGAGACTCACCACCTGCAAGGGAGCCGAAACACCCCCAAGTACAAAGACCAGTCGCCCTGGTCCAGCATCTGGCGACTCCAGTAGTCCGCCTGCCGGTATACCTGATGGTAGACCGAAGCCACGGCCGCGGCGTTGTCCGGCTGAATCCAGATCGGACGACCTTGCAACCTCCTCGACCACGAGGAGGAGGCACAGCCTGATCGCCCAAAGTACTAGGACAATGAACGGTAGACAGGGTCTACAGCACCTGGTATTCCCAGGCGGTCTCCCATCCAAGTACTAACCAGGCCCGACCCTGAGTAGCCACCGAGATCAGACGAGAGCGGGCGCCTTCAGGGAGGCGTGGCCGTAGGCCCACGAAAGTCCAGCGACTCTGGGCTGACTGGACCCTCCAGGCGCCCCCACAACCCGCGAGGCGGCGTCCATTGTAAACACCGTCCACTGGAAGGAAGAAACTACTTCCTGGACCAAAGAGTTGGGGATCTCAGCCACCAATTCAGAGAGACTCTGACAAGGCAGCGCACCTGAATCTGATAATTCAGAGACAAAGAGATTTGTACCACTCGGACAGAACTTCCAGCTGGAAAACACAAAAGTGTGGAACTGGGCATACGGTACCGCCCTGAAGGAGGCTACCCATAGGCCCAGGATTTGCATGCAAATGGAGAGAGGACCGATTGCGTGATGCCAATACCTTCACCGCAGACTGAAGAGTCTGCAATTTCCCCAGGGGAAGAAAGACCTCCGCCACCGAGGAGTCCGGCTCAACCCTAGGTACTCCAACGCTTAGTCGGAACCAGGACCGACTCCAAATGTTTAACACCCACCCGAATTCTCAGAGGGTCTGAATGGCTACAGACACATCCATTAATTCTGAGTTAGAAAGTCGTTTAAGTAACCCACGATGGCAAAGCCTCACTGTCTCACAAGGCTAGGATAAGTGCGAGCTTCCTGGTGAAAACCCTTGGTGCAGACACCAGATCAAAAGGAAGGGCCACAAACTGACAGTGGGCCTCCCCAATCGCGAAGCACAGAAAACTCTGACTTGCGCAAAATGGGACATGCATGTATGCGTCTGATGTCCAAGGACGCCAGAAAGTCCCCCAGATGGAGCGCAGCTACCACCGAATGATGGGATTCCGTGTGGAAATACCCATTGTTCACAAAGGCATCTTAGGCCCTTGAAGCCCAAAATCGGACGGACCCCATCCATCTGTGGGACCGAGAACAGATTCGGATAGAATCCCTCAAACCTCTAGTCCTGCAGGAAAGGTAAAATTACCCCGCAGTTTAGCAAGTCCCACACTGCCCCAAGGCAGACCGACGAGCCGGGAGAGGCATTGCTGATCCTAAACGGGTGCACCGCACCCAGGCGCCTGCAGAGGGGGGGCGCTGAAGTTCCAGAGTGCTCCTCTCCCTCCTTGTGTGCCTAAATAAAATACTTCCGAACTGTTCCAGCTTTGCAACAGCACAGACAGTTCATGGCCGAATCTAGGGAGGTGTGCTGTGCCCGCCCCCCAGGCAACACCTACCAGGATGTAGATTGTGCCTGGGCAGTGTTGCTAAACTTCAGTGAGAAGGGGCATGGCGGGGCGGGATGGATGGACGGACAGGCTGGCTGGCTGCACCTGTGAGTGTTGATTTCCCCCCAAGACAAGCCAGCACACTCCCCCTTTTTGCAGAGACGGGACAGGAGAGGAGAGAGATATTGATTGACTCATCCTCCTCCCGCCCCTCTCCTCTGTGTCTGCCCTGCCCACACTCCAATCCCTGGATAGTACTGTGCACGAGAAAGGGGTGTGGGCGGGAAAATTTAAGCAATGGAGGAGACAGATCCACTTGAGTGTATGGTTGCTATATCCACTGTCAGAGACTGCAGAGACCAGCCCTGGGGTAAGTGAGTTTTACAATACTACTGGGCTCTCCCCAGGGAGTGAGTTTATGGGAGGGGTGGAAGGCTGCAGTCTCCTCATGCTGTGTAGAGGACTGGTGGCAGCCCATTATGCTGGGACTTGTAGTGCCCTCTGTGGGGGGACTGAAGAATCTTCAGTCCCCCACAGAGGGCACTACAGGTCCCAGCATAGTGAGAATGCATTAGGGCCGAAATTAATCGATTACCATTTTCATAATCGATTAATCGGCCAGTAACATAATGGGGTTAAAAAAAAACTAAAATTAGCCCTTTATAGTACAAAAAAGAGCAAATCGCTACTGTAAATATTACTTTCACTGTCCAACAGTAAAAAAAGAACCCCTTAGGGCTCTTTCACACTGAGCACCCGTACAGGTCCCTCTGTCCGTTTTTTTTGCGGACCTGTACGGGCGCTCCGTGCTCCTCTATGGAGCCGCGGATGTCAGCGGTGACATGCCCGCTGACATCCGACCCGCTCCGATCCGCCAAAGTGTGACGGAGGAAAAAGACTACTTTTCCTTCCGTCTGGCGGATCGGATGAACACGGACATACGGTCCGTGTTCATCCGATCAAACTATAGGGGGGAGTGGAGAAAAGACAGGGCGGTCCCTGCACAGTGTGCAGGGACCGCCCTGTCATCTGCCGGCTCAGCGGGAATCAACGGAGCGCTCCCCGCTGAGCAAGCGGAGGTGCACGGGGCGGATCATTACTGATCCGCCCAGTGTGAAAGAGGCCTTTCAGTAGCAATTATTTGCTTTTTTTGTACTAATTTTAGTTTTTTTTAACCCCCATTATGTTACTAAACATCTCAGGCCGGGGTCACACCTCTGTGTATTTATTTGTTCATTTTTGCAGAAACACTACAGTTCATTTACATGGGACACGTTCACATCCATGATTTTTTTCAGCTGCTGCCCATTTGGAAAGGGAAAGGACTTTTTTTTAAAGCAAAACGGTGCCATTTAGTTTTTTTGGTTCATTATACTTCAATGGAGAAGCTGCAGAAAAGCATGTAATGCATTTTTGCAGCAATTTGTGTTTTTTAATCCGCCCAACAACAAATTGGCCAACAAAAAAAAAATGCAAGTCACTGCAAAATTACTTTTTTTTTTTTAAACGTTATTAACCGATTAATCGAAACAATAAATCGGCCAACTAATCGATTATGAAAATAATCGTTAGTGGCAGCCCTAGAATGCATTATTTAGACCTCTCTAGTCTAGGGCACTACAGGTCCCAGCATAGTGGGAATGATGCATTCTTCAGTCCCCTCTAGTCTAGGGCACTACAGGTCCCAGCACAGTGGGAATGATGCATTCTTCAGTCCCCTCTAGTCTAGGGCACTACAGGTCCCAGCATAGTGGGAATGATGCATTCTTCAGTCCCCTCTAGTCTAGGGCACTACAGGTCCCAGCGTAGTGGGAATGCATTTTTCAGTCCCCTCTAGTCTAGGGCACTACAGGTCCCAGCATAGTGGGAATGATGTATTCTTCAGTCCTCTCTAGTCTAGTGCACTACAGGTCCCAGCATAGTGGGAATGATGCATTCTTCAGTCCCCTCTAGTCTAGGGCACTACAGGTCCCAGCATAGTGGGAATGATGCATTCTTCAGTCCTCTCTAGTCTAGTGCACTACAGGTCCCATCATAGTGGGAATGATGCATTCTTCAGTCCCTTCTAGTCTAGGGCACTACAGGTCCCAGCATAGTGGGAATGATGCATTCTTTAGTCCCCTCTAGTCTAGGGCACTACAGGTCCCAGCATAGTGGGAATGCATTCTTCAGTCCTCTCTAGTCTAGGGCACTACAGGTCCCAGCATAGTGGGAATGATGCATTATTCATTCCCCTCTAGTCTAGGGCACTACAGGTCCCAGCATAGTGGGAATGATGCATTCTTCAGTCCCCTCTAGTCTAGGGCACTACAGGTCCCAGCATAGCAGGCTGCTCTGACAGAACAGAAAGAGCTTGAGAATAAGATTGTCACCGCTCTGTGTGATCCAGGGGCACTGCTAGGCTACAATTGGTGGGCACTGGTAGGCTGCATTTTAGGCATTGGACTCTTGTATCATGTCTGCAGTCTCTGACCATGTCTTGTATCATGTCTGCAGTCTCTGACCATCTCTTGTACTATGAATGAATGAGGAAAGGTTGTGATAATGGTTTGAGTGAATGAGTAAGCTATATCTGCTGTATGTCTGGGGGCTCTTTCTAACAGACTCTCTAACAGCCCTCTCTGTGTCTGTATGAGAGAGACCCCCCTCCAATTCCAATTAGAGCACTCTCTTCCTGTATTCTGTTTATTGTTAAGAGATCATAGGAGGATCCCAGGGTATCAAAGACTCCTCAGGGCAGAATCTCTGTGTTTAATTCGTTGCCATAGAAACATTCGTAAAGGGGAGGAGTTAGTATAATGAACACACCCATGCAAGGGCGCCAGAAATATTTTTGCACCCAGGCGCCTGTGACCCTAGGATCGGCCCTGGGGAGAGGGAGACACGAGGGAAGAAATCTGTTTGGTGGATAGAAAGGAACCCTATCTAGTACTCCGAATAGACTACCTCGCAGACCCACTGGTCAGAGAGCAGGGAGGTTCACCGAGTTATGAACCTGCAAAGCCGACCCCCCACCCCAGATACGGGCAGGGGAAGCTACATACATTGGCGGGTTAGGGTGCCGGCGTGATCGGCTTACGCACCCAGGGACGTTCTAGTCCCTCAGCTGAGCCTTTGACGGCCTGGGAGGGTTTGCCCGTGGACCCTGACTGAAGAAAAAACGCTTTGGCGTGGGAAAGGAAGGACCCGGCCGACGGCGGGGCTCCTTCCCCTGGAGGACTGAGGGAGGAGAGTGCTTTTCCCTCCAGTGACATCCTTGATAATGTCGTCCAGCGAGGACCCAAAATGTCTCCCACCCATGAAGGGTGAATCCGCCAGGGCATAGGTTAGAGGCCTGGCCAGCAGACCAGCATTCCAACCAGAGAACCCGGCACAAAACCATCTCTGAAACAGAAGCCCTGGATAACAAGGGTGCGGCATTCAATGAAGCATCACAGACATATACAAGGCCCTGGACCAGCTGGTCCCCTAGCCTAATAGCTTTGGGAGAGAGTCGGTGCTCCTCCACTGTCTGGTACAAAATGCTCACTCGGTGAGTGACTGAGACCCCAGTGAGTGACTGAGCGGTGGCCACAATAGGCCGCAAGGCAGACCCCAGCATGGTAAACATGGAACGGGTCAGTACTTCAGATCTCCTATCAGTCAGATCCATACAAGCGGGGGGTCCCGCAATAGGGAGAGTGGTCACCTATACATGACAACCGGAGGGTCCGCCACCAGAGAAGAAGCCCACCTCTTGATAAGGCTCTCTTCAAAGGGGCACTGAACCGCCAGGCGGTGAGGGACTACAAAAGCCCTCTGCGGCTTTTCTCATTCCGCATCTTAGAAATTATCTGAGGAGGGCACAGAAGGAAAAAACCTACACAGAGCGGTCTAATTTGTGTGACCCAAAAAAGACCAAGCCCTCAGCGAAAGACCAGTTGCACTATCCAGCTTAAGGGAGTCCCTTACAGCGTGAGAAGCGCACCCACAAGTGCCGTACCATAAACCGACCCAGGTACCTGGTCCACGGCTCCATGACCGAGCATTCCCCAGGGGATAACAGGGGGAAGGGGCACTCTTTAAACCCCCGTCTGTCAGCAGTCGGCCCCCACCCTGGCACAAAAGTGCCCAGAACCAACAGTAAAATGTCTTTGGGAATCCCAGGTGATAACACCTGCTGCCACCACAAGCATGTTGGGGAAGGAACCCAGATACCCAGATACTGAAGCTCACAGTGCCCTATTCATGGTATTTCACCCACTTGCTGCGCTGACCGGGGGTACCCAGGGGACTCACCACAGGAGGAATCTGCCCAGCACGGCCGTCCACCCTTAGTACACAGCGTGTGGAGAGGAAAAAAACATGAGGTAACTTGTGCGGCATCTGAAGAGACCTGTGTGTGCCATAGGATTCAGCACTAGGGGACAGGACTACTCAAAGATGGCCGCCGAGCATTCGGCCACAGGAAAATGGCCGACCAACGACAAACGGGCCGCCAATGGGAGATTTCGATGCAATTGAAAACCACCCAAAAAATGGCGCCAGCAAAATAGCGGCAAAATGCTGCATTTAAACAGGAAAAGCCTTCTAGGGCTTTAAAAGTGAAAAAAAAAACTCACAGGAGAGTACCCCCAGTACAAAAAAACGCAGGCCAGATACCACAGTCCCCTCAGGAAGGCCCCCCCGACAGCAGCAATGTTAGCAGGAAAAGGAGCAGGGAAGGGAGGATAGGAGGACCCCAGAACCCCAGCCGTACCAACCTACCTAAGGGGGAGGGACTGTACTTACCCGTCCAAGCGAGGACTCGCTGACACATTCCTGACAGACCTACAACCACAATGGGGGTAGATGTCGGCCCAGTCCACTGTGAGTGAGACAACACCACAGCCCAGTCATATGTGGACCTCGGAGCAAAGCTCACTGGCCACCCCAGGAGTCATGGGGTATGACGTAGCAGACCCAGCCTCTTTGCAAAGGTGTGCTCACACTTGCTGGTCGGACTACTAGGATCTATATTATCCAGCCTGTAAACAGGGAACATAACCCACTTGTCAAGATTTAAGGAGCTGTGTTCGTCAATGGACGATAAGAGAAAAGAAGAATTGTTGCTACATAAAGATGGCCTAGGCCAGTGGTTCTCAACCTTTCTAATGCTGTGGCCCCTTGATAAAATGTCCCAAGTTGTGGTGACCCCCCCCAACAATAAAATTATTTTCAAAGTGTGGGCTGTCAGCACCCAAGGCAAGACAAGTAATTTGCACCCTCAACCCATGGACATTTAGCGCTCCCTGAGTCACCTTCCAACAGTATTAAAACCTCATATGGAACATTTTAGGATGTACCACTCTTTCTTCTCCTTCTTTCCCTTGTATCTCTCTCTCTATCCCAATTTCTTTTTTTCCCCCCATCCCTCTCTCTAGCCGTCTTTCTTGTTCTCTCTTATTCTCTCCCTTTTTCCTTTCTTCCGCCCCCTCTTTTCCACTCCCTTCCATGTATTCTCTATTTTTATTCCTTCTCTTACTCCTTGGAGGGGGGGGGGGGAATGGGATGAGTGGCAGTGGTGGGGGAGTTCTGATCAGCCAACTTAGGTGCTCTTGCTTAAGGTCATCTGCTGATCCGAGAACTGTAGTGGGGACTTGTAATGGAAACTATAAATCACAGGTAGTGTTACCCACTGTGTCTCCGACTTTGTAGTGTCTCGTAGCAGTGACACCTATGCTGAAGTCAGCCCCTCCCATCTCACAATCCTCACCAGTCAGCGGACATCTAATCTCTGCCCCCCAGCCATGCCGTGAACTGAATGGGTGGCTGCAAATAGGCTGAGTGGGTGGACTTGGGCTCCAGGAACAGCCCAGCTGGGTGGCCACAGGCTCCAGGGACAGCCCTGCTGGGTAGCCGCAAAAAGGCTGGGAGAGTGGTGCGGGCTTCAGGAACAGCCCAGGATTTGGTGACCCCTGGCAAATCATCATTTGACCCCCCCGAGTTGAGAACCACTGGCCTAGGCTATAAGAAGATTATCAAGACCCTAAACCTGAGCTGCAGCACAGTGGCCAAGACCATACAGTGATTAAACAGGACATGTTCACCTCAGAGCAGGCCTCACCATGATCGACCAAAGAAGTTGAGTGTATGTGCTCAGCATCATATCCAGAGGTTATCTTTGAGAAATGGACGTAGCAGTGCTGCCAGCATCGCTGTAGAGGGTGAAGGGGTGGGGGGGGGGGTCGGTCAGCCTGTCAGTGATCAGGCCATATGCCGCACACTGCATCTAATTGGTCTGCATGCCTGTCATCCCAGAAGGAAGCCTCTTTTAAACATGATGCACAAGAAAGCCACAAACAGTTTGCTGAAGACAAGCAGACTTTGGACATAGATTATTGTAACCATGTCCTGTGGTCTTATGAGACCAAGATAAACTGGTGAACCCGTAGTGTAGTTTCTACTACACTTCTGTGGTGTACACAGTACACGATACAGTGCAGCTGTAGTGCATTTGCTACTACTTTTCTGGTGGTGTACACAGTATTTAATACTGTGACGGTATTGGTATGATATCCCCGTCAAACAGTCCCTTCTTCCCATAACAGAAATCACAGAAGCATCCATACATGAGGCAAGGCTTAAGGCTGGAACAACACAGACTTTTAATAGTAAAAAACAGAGCTTATATGTGGTTACAACTGTTACAATGACAAATCTCCGCCCCCCCTTACACAGTGGGGGGTCTTCAATACAGCTCCCTTGAAATAAAGATATTTCTTTGAACTAATCAGTATCTAGCCGGTTCGGCTCCGCATATAGAGAGATAATTACCACAATGAAGCAATCAGCATAATTAACATGAGCCACTTATCTAATCACAGTAACCAGTAAACACAGGGCTAGAACAATTAACATTTGAAACAGGACTGGCTGCAGAAGGGTAAGTACCATTAACAGCCTTAAACAAGCAGTGAGGATTAACCTGAAGCATATAGGTAAAAAGTCCTTCACAATGGCCCCCCTTTTTCTCCCTGCTCCGGCAAACCCGGTTGGACCTTCCCTGGTCCAGTAGGGTTGACGGGTTCAGAGCTTTTAGTCCGAGGTTAACTCCGTTTGGCGTGACTGACCTCCCTTGGCAACTGCTTCCGACTTAGGTATGTCACCGGGTCGTCAGATCACACGCCGGTCAGTCCCCAAGTCTTTGTGCGATCTGCAGAGTCACCAGAAGTCAGTGTGAAGACGGCGAATGGGTCTGTGCGCCGCCGTCTAGGTGTCCCGCCATGGGAGGGGCAGGTTATGGCTCTGAAGTGACAATCACAGGAGATTCATAAAAGGAAAAGTTATATTTGTTGAAATGCTGTAGCACTGGTGCTCAGAGTCCGGGGGGGGGGAGGGGACTCAGAGCCCCATAAGGTCAGCCACCCCCTGCTCCCTCCGCAGCCGCCGGTTCTCCTCTTTAAGCTTCTCCAGCTCCATCTCCAGTTCATGGAGCCTGGGGGGGGTCAGCCCGCTGTGACCTCAGGTGGTTGTTCTCCTCCTCCATGCGGCTTATGCACTCCTCCAGCTCTATGTACTCACGGATCAGATCCTGCTTGCTCATGTCCTGCAGGCTTTCCACGTGGTCATTCATCATCAGGAACTGGGTGGTGGTGTAAGGGGCCACCGGTGGGCCCTTGGCGAACATCTCGGCCCGCATCTGGGGCGCCCCTGGGGCGCCCGCTGCGATTCCATCTCCTCCAGTCGCTTCTTCTCCTCCCAGGTCCACTGGTTATATGACTTCCAGGACCTCTTCTTCTTGGAGGGTAGCTGGCGGTGCCTCTTTCTGCCCAGCTCCCTCCAAGGCCCCTCCGGCTCATGGCTGTCGCCCATGACCAGCTGACAATGGTGTTCCCTGTTGTCCGTAATAACAGATTGTACCATGAGGGCTTCGTAAGGGGTGCCCAATGGTTCTTCCTGACCCAGCTCCTGGGGATCCCAAGCCGAGTCTACACAATGGGCTGCTGCTGGTGGGCGGTACCCAGGTTGAGACCAATTTGACCTGGTGTTGTCATTCAGGGGGCAATTCTGCTTGAAGTGACCGAACTGTTTGCACCGGAAGCAGCGTTGTTCGTTGTCCTCCTGGCGTGGATAGCGAGGGCTCGATGTCATCGATCTGTTAGGCGGTTGGTATCTAGCGGCTGGTGGGTGTGAGGGCGCCGTTGGTCGTGAAGGTTGTACCCGTGGTGTGACCTGGTTTGTCTTGCGAGTATCCGCATATTCATCCGCCAACTTCGCGGCCTCTGGTAGAGTCATGGGCCTGCGATCTCTCACCCAATCTTTGACGTCCGTCTGGATGTGATTGTAAAATTGCTCCAGGAGCATTAGTTGCAAAATGTCCTCTGCGGTGGTGGCCTGGCTGCTGTTAACCCAGTTAGAGGCCGACAGGGACAACTGGCATGCCCATTCCGCGTAAGAGTCTTCCGTGGTTTTGCGTGAGTCCCTGAACTTCTGTCTGTGGGACTCTAGGGTTACAGCATAACGAGCCAGGAGCACTTCTTTAACCCTGGCGTAGCTATGGATATCCTGATCTGGCACGGTCCGGAAAGCATCAGAAGCTTTGCCTGACAGTTTGCCTGACAATATTGAAACCCACTCTCTTCTAGCTATTCGGTGCAGGTTACATTGTCGCTCAAAATCTGCCAGGTAGTTATCAATCTCACAGTCCTTTTCATCAAAAGCTTTAAAAGCGCTAAACGGAATCTTCCTTGCGTCTGCTGTGCTGTACTCACTGTTTGGAGAATGTGCGGCTGCTTGTTGGACTGCTGCCAGTTTTAACTGTAGCTCTGCGTCTCTTATTTGTTTAGCCTCCTGTAGTTCTGCGTCTCTTATTTGTTTGTCTCTTATTTCTTTAGCCTCCTGTAGCTCCATCACTTTCAGCACCACATCCGGCGTTGGGTTCGGGCCGAACCACGCTAGCTTCTCTCTCATTAGCTTGTTGGTTGGTGACTCCTCCTGAATCACTGGTGTCTCCATCTCTTGTACTGCTGGCGTTGCTGCAATCCCGTTCTCCTGGTCTAGCTCCATTAATTCTGCTATGATGACCCGCTTGGTTTTGTTGCTAGCAATCCTTCCACGAACTTCCAGTAGTTCTTTCAGTGTATTTCTTTTAAGCAGGGTGTACCAGCCTTCCATTCACTGTTCCCAGTGTCTGCTTGGAATCCTGGTGTAAGGGAGAGTAGAAGGGAAAATCCCGCTGCTGCCAACCGATTTGTGACGGTATTGGTATGATATCCCCGTCAAACAGTCCCTTCTTCCCATAACAGAAATCACAGAAGCATCCATACATGAGGCAAGGCTTAAGGCTGGAACAACACAGACTTTTAATAGTAAAAAACAGAGCTTATATGTGGTTACAACTGTTACAATGACAAATCTCCGCCCCCCCCCCCCTTACACAGTGGGGGGTCTTCAATACAGCTCCCTTGAAATAAAGATATTTCTTTGAACTAATCAGTATCTAGCCGGTTCGGCTCCGCATATAGAGAGATAATTACCACAATGAAGCAATCAGCATAATTAACATGAGCCACTTATCTAATCACAGTAACCAGTAAACACAGGGCTAGAACAATTAACATTTGAAACAGGACTGGCTGCAGAAGGGTAAGTACCATTAACAGCCTTAAACAAGCAGGGAGGATTAACCTGAAGCATATAGGTAAAAAGTCCTTCACAAATACAGTGTAGTGTGGTGTTGCAAAACAAAATTTAGATGTCCGGAAGGCCACCATTGAGAGGCAGATGTTCACAGGCCACTAAAAGAGGGCAAGCAGGCTCTGTGTCTACAGTCAACAGTGCTGGTCATGGACATGGTGCATCCTCTAAACATGGCCAGTGGCTACTGTCAAGCCAGTGGCTACTGATCAAGGATGTATGCACTGTCCTGTCACCATTTGAGGAGGCCACGAGAATGGTAAGCAGTGACAAAGCATGCATCAGTGATACTGTCCCTCTCGTCTTCCTGTTGGAGCACACGCTTCGTGGAATGATGGACAGGGCACTTGAGGCAGAACAGTGGGAGAAAGAGGACTTCCTTACCTTTCAATGTCCCCTTTATCCAGATAGCATTCCTGCAGGCCCGGAGGAGAAGGAGGAGGAGGGAGGATAACACTCAGCAGCAGTCTTTAAGGGATCGTTTTCAGTCCCCAGAAACCCAAGGAGTTGTACGTGGCTGGGAGGAGGTAGTTGCGGATCATGAGATCCTTGATGACCCAGAATCGAATGCCTCTGAAAACTTACGCTGCCTGGCCTCTCTGATTCAACCCTTCTTAATCCACGTTACAAGGGTAAGTTTGCAGAACTCATCCTGCCTTCACAGAGGATGAAACATCTTCAGGAGGCCTTGAAGAAAAGTTTGTGCCATGCATTTCCAGACTCTGGGATGTTACAATTTCCTGGTGCTGGACAACGTGTTGGCCGGCTGACCGATTCCTTCAGATAATTTTTCAGTCCTCAATGCCAAGGTCTGATTGGTTCAAGCAACCATCGCCAGCATTACATGGTGCAGGAATATCTAGAGGCAAGAGAAGACCTTCCCAACAGTGTATCCACTGGGTTACTGGGTCTTGAGGATGGACCACTGGCCAGAGCTTGCTCAATTTGCAATTGAGCTACTGGCCTGTCCTGCATCCAGCGTTCTTTCTGAACGCACATTCAGTGCTGCTGGAGGGTTTGTAATGGATCACAGCGTGCGCCTGTCCACAGACTCCGTTGATAGGCTCACATTCATAAAATTGAATCAGCCTTGGATCAGCAGCTACCAAGCAACTGATGCTGACGTAACCGATTGATTTTTCTATGGATGTGGGATGCCTTAAAGACTGCCTATGCCGATTGACTATCCTATTCCTCCTCAATCTTGATGCTAGCTTCTAAGAGGGGCATGCAATTACAATTCTTGATCTAATATTTCACAGCAGGGCCCGTTCTTGCACCCAACAAAAGTAACTGTGAGGACTTACAGTGTTCTGGCGCCACCAAAACCAAAGGCCCAATATTTCTGCCCCTGTTTAACAGAGCCATGCAATTACAATTTTTTACCTAATATTTCACAGCAGGGCCCGTTCCTGCGCTCAACACGAGTATCTGTGAGGGGTTACAGTGTTCTGGTACCACCAACACCTAAGCCTAAGGCCCAATTTTCTGCAGAGTATATAGGGCAGGCCATATAGTCTAAATACTGCTGTTCAGAGTATATAGGGCCTGGGGGACCCCCACACCTTGTTTTTGGGTGTGGGGTTCCCCTAATTATTCATACCAGACCCAAAGGGCCTGATAATGGACGGGGGGGGGGACCCATGCCATTTTTTTCAATACGTTTTATCTGTATTGCCGAGACCCGACAATTCATTACAGCCGCGATCAGTTTTAAATTACTTTTTTCCCTTTAGAAATGTCATTTTGCTGCGGGACTGTTCTAAACACTGGAAAACGTTGCCACTTTACAGGCATACTATAGACGCCACCCAGGCATGAAATGTAAACGAATATTTAATTTTTATTGTTTCACAAATTTTCTAAATAAAGGTTTTAACCCCTGATTGCCCCTAGAGTTAACCCTTTCACCAGTGATCACCGTATAAGTGTCACTGGTGACGCTGGTTAGCCAGTTAGTTATTTAGGTTCGCCGCCAGGTTTTTAGAAAGCATCAGGTATCCCCATATATTACCTAACAAAGGTTTTAACCCCCTGATTGCCCCCTAGTTAACCCTTTCACCCCCTATTGACAGCGTCACTAAGCGATAGTTTTTCTGATCGCTGTATTAGTGTCGCTGGTGCCGCTAGGTAGCTAGTTATTTTTTGAGGTTCGCCGCCAGGTTTTTATAGCGTTAGGTACCCCCATAAATTTTCTAAATAAAGGTTTTAACCCCTGATTGCCCCTAGAGTTAACCCTTTAACCAGTGATCACCGTATAAGTGTCACTGGTGACGCTGGTTAGCCAGTTAGTTATTTAGGTTTGCCGCCAGGTTTTTAGAAAGCGTCAGGTACCCCCATATATTACCTAACAAAGGTTTTAACCCCCTGATTGCCCCCTAGTTAACCCTTTCACCAGTGATCACCGTATAAGTGTTACGGTTGATGCTGTTTAGTTAGTTTGCTGTTTATAGCATTAGGGCACCCTCCGTATATAACCCAATAACCCCCTGATCGCCCGGCGGGTGATATCAATAAAATTTTAGCGTCAGTCAGGGTCTGCGTCTCCCCAGGCAGCGTTAGGTTAGTGCCAGTAACGCTTACACCCACGCGCAAAGCATACACCCCCCTTAGTGGTATAGTATCTGAACGGATCGATACCTGATCTGATCAGATCTATACTAGCGTACCCAGCAATTTAGGGTACCCAAAAACGTATTGTTAGCGGAATCATTCCAGATACCCACTAGCACCTGCGTTTTGCCCCTCCGCCCAGCCCAGCCCAACCCACCTAAGTGCAGTATCGATCGATCACAGCCACTTACAAAACACAACACACATAACTGCAGCGTTCGCAGAGACAGGCCTGATCCTTGCGATCGCTAACAGCATGGGAGCATTAGGGGCGGAGGAGCGATTTTGCTCCTAATGCCGCGTACATACGGTTGACATTCCTACGGAGGCTTTCCTGTGGAAAAGTCTGACCGTGTGTATGTGCCATAACTTTTTATGCCGCGTACATACGGTCAAAATTCCAACGGAGGCTTGCCCATGGAAAACTCTGACCGTGTGTACGCGGCATAACTTTTTTAGCAGGAGGATGCCCCTATGCTTCGGCATATATAAATGGTGCATGTATGCCCATCATTAGAAGTGGGTGGATGAAGGGAGGTATTCTAATGGTGGGCATACCCACCGATTAATCTTTTTTTTTCGTTCAGCCAACAGGCTGCATAAAAAAAAAAAAAAAAAAAGATTACAATACATGTTCAACAAGAACCATCAACGTACTGGTATGTTGCTGGACTTTGAATGGTTATACCAGAATGATGCCTGCGGGTTTAGGTATCATCTTGGTATCATTATTTTCAGCCAGCTAATTAGCCTCTAGACTGCTTTTACATTCAGTGGGAGGGAATGTCCCGCCCCCCCCCCCCCCGGATATAAACAGCGCCATTGGGAAATTGGGAAATCATTTTATCACACCGATCTTGGTGTGTTCAGATGCTTTAAGGGCAGAGGAAAGATCTAGGGTCTAATAGACCCCGTTTTTTTCAAAAAAGAGTACCTGTCACTAACTATTGCTATCATAAGGGATATTTACATTCCCTGAGATAACAATAAAAATGGTAAACAAATTAATAAAATGGAAGGAACAGTTTACAAATAAAATAAAAAAAGCAAAATAAAAAACAAAAAAAAACAAAACAAAAAAAAAGCATCCCTGCCCCCCCCCTGCTCTTGCGCAAAGGCGAACGCAAGCAACGGTCTGGAGTCATATGTAAACAGCAATTGTACCATGCATGTGAGGTATCACCGCAAAGAGCAGATCGAGGGCAGTCATTTTAGCAGTAGACCTCCTCTGTAAATCTAATGTGGTAACCTGTAAAGGCTTTTAAAAATGTATGTAGTTTGTCGCCACTGCGCGTTTGTGCGCAATTTTAAAGTATGTCGTGTTTGGTATCCATGTACTCGGCCTAAGATCATCTTTTTTATTTCATCAATAATTTGGGCAATATAGTTTGTTTTAGTGCTTTAAAATAAGAAAAAGTGTATTTTTTCCCCAAAAAATGCGTTTGAAAAATCGCTGTGCAAATACTGTGTGGAAAAAAAAATGCAACACCCACCATTTTATTCTGTAGGGCCTTTGCTTTAAAAAAAATCTAATGTTTGGGGGTTCAACTTAACTTTCTTGCAAAAAAAAATGTTTTTATGTAAACAAACAGTGTCAGAAAGGGCTTTGTCTTCAAGTGGTTAGAAGACTGGGTGATGTATGACATAAGCTTCTAAATGTTGTGCATAAAATGCCAGGACAATTCAAAACCCCCCCAAATTACCCCATTTTGGAAAGTAGACACCCCAAGCTATTTGCTGAGAGGCATGTCGAGTCCAAGGAATTATTTATATTTTGACACAAGTTGCGGGAAAAAATAGGATGTTTTGTACTCACCGTAAAATCCTTTTCTCTGACGTCCATGGACGGACACAGCTCCTTAAGTCTTGACAAGTGGGTTATGTTCCCTGTTTACAGGGGAGGACTAGGCAGAAACATGTTAAATGGTTAAATATATGTTACATTAACAGAGTTGAACAGCCCCGCCCAGGGGGCGGTCCCTCCAGACATAACCCTCCTCACTGCAGCATGCAGCCTCAGTTCGTAACAAGCAGTACAAACCTAAAAAGGAGGGGTGGGAGCTGTGTCCGTCCATGGACGTCAGAGAAAAACAAAAACAAAAAACAAAAAAATAACGTGAACGGACGACCAAGTCGCCGCCCTGCACACCTGTGACACCGATGCATGAAGTCGGAAAAACCCAGGAAGCACCAGGTGCCCTGGTCGAAAGTGGCGCGACCGGAAAAAGGGGGGCCCGCCCCCTAAGAGCATAGGCCTGTATGACTGTCTGTCAGATCCACCGAGACAGGGTGGTCGACAAGACCGCCAGGCCCTTTGTGGACCAGACACTGACACAAAAGAGGGTCATATCTCCAAAAGGAGCCGTAGCAGGTAGGTACACCCGCAAAGCGCGAACCACGCCTGAAGTATGAAAAGCAACCTCCGTAGGATGCGCCGGCCGAGGGCAAAAAGGATAACCGAAACAATGCCCCTATTCAGGCGAAAGTCCGAGACCACCTTCGGAAGAAGGGAAGGTCGCGGGCGCACCACCACCTAATCCTTATGGAGGATCAAGCATGGCGGCTTGCAAGATAAGCCCGCCAGCTCAGAGACCCCTCTAACGGAAGAAAAGGGCCACCTTCCGAGATAGTGTTAAGAGAAAATCTCTCTGATGTTTCCAAAGGAAAAGCTCCTGAGGAACTGAGAGCACCAGAGTCAAAACTCATTGGGGAAGAGATGGGCCAAGAGGGGAAAGAATATGACAAACCCCCTGCACAAAGAGGTACCCACCAGGGAACGGGCCCCAAAGGGCTACTGAAAGAATACAGCCAAGGCTGAACTCTGCCCCCAAACGGACCCCAGCATGGTAAACATGGCAAGAGCCAGTACCTCGGATCTTCTAACAGCCAGATCCATACAAGCGAGGACTCCCGTAATAGGGAGAGTGGTCAGCTATACGTGACATCCGGAGGATCCCCTGAAAGGGCTCTCCTCAAAAGGGCACTGAACCGCCAGGCGGTGAGGGACTACCTCAGCGGCTTTTCTCATTCCGCATCTTAGAAATTATCAAAGAAGGGCACAGAAGGAGAGAACCTACACAGAGCGGTCTGATTTGTGAGATTCAAAAAAGGCCGAGCCCTCGGCGGAAACACAGCTGCACTATACTGCTTAAGAGAGTCCCTTACAGCAGTGAGAAGCGCACCCACAAAGATGGCCGCCCGCTGCACATGGTGCGGCTACGACAAAATGGCCGCCAATGGGAGTTTTCAATTTAATTGAAAACCTCCCAAAAAATGACGCCAGCGTCGGCCAAATGGCGGCAAAACGCCGCATTTTAAACAGGGAAAGCCTCCTAGGGCTTTTACAGTGAAAACCCCCACAGAAAAAAAACAGTATCAAACAGTAAAAGGTGCCAGATAACACAGCACTCTCAGGAAATCCCCCCCCCCCCCCCCCAGGCAGCGTGCCTTAGCAATGCAGCAAGGGAAAGGAGCAGGCAAGGGAGGAGAAGAGCACCTCCGAACCCCAGGAATGCCCAGCCGTACCAACCCACCGAAGTAGGAGGGACTGTACTTACCCGTCCGAGCGAGGACTCGCTGACGCATTCCTGACAGACCTACAACCGCAATGCAGGTAGCTGTCGGCACGGTCCACTGTGAGTGAGGCAACACCACAGCCCAGTCATATGTGGACCTCGGAGCAAAGCTCACAGCCACCTCAGGAGTCATGAGATATGGCGTGGCAGACCAAGCCTCTTTGCATAGGTGTGTCCACGCTTGCTGGTCGGACTGAGTAGACTACAAGGATCTATAATATCCAGCCTGTCACTCAGCCGACAGTTGAAAGAAGAATCTTCAAGAAAAAGTGAAAATAAAATAAAATAAGATAGAATAAAATAAAATTTCTTCTCAGGGTGCTGGGCCCAAAGGGAGCCATACGTCCTTCTCCTTTGCTAGGCAGAACGAAACTGAGGCGGTATGCTGCAGTGAGGAGGGTTATGTCTGGAGGGACCGCCCCCTGGGCGGGGCTGTTCAACTCTGTTAATGTAACGTGTATTTAACCATTTAACATGTTTCTGCCTAGTCCTCTTCTGTAAACAGGGAACATAACCCACTTGTCAAGACTTAAGGAGCTGTGTCCATCCATGGACGATAAGAGAAATACATTTATTTTTTTGCGCAAAGTTGTCACTAAATGATATATTGCTCAAATATGCCATGGGCATATGTGGAATTACACCCCAAAATACATTCTACTGCTTCTCCTGAGTACAGGGATACCACGTGTGAGACTTTTTCGGAGCCTAGCGGCGTACGGGATCCCAAAAACCAAATCACCGCCTTCAGGCTTTCTAAGGGTGTAAATTTTTGATTTCACTCCTCTCTACCTATCACAGTTTCGGAGGCCATGGAATGCCCAGATGGCACAAAAACCCCCCCAAATGACCCCATTTTGGAAAGTAGACACCCCAAGCTATTTGCTGAGAGGTATGGTAAGTATTTAGAAGATCTCGCTTTTTGTCACAAAGTTTTGAAAATTTAAAAAAGAAAAAAAAATACATTTTTATTTTCTTTCTTCATTTTTAAAAACAAATGAGAGCTGTAAAATACTCACTATGCCTCTCGGCAAATAGCTTGGGGTGTCTACTTTCCAAAATGGGGTCATTTGGGGGGGTTATGTGCTATTTTGGCATTTTATGGCCTTCTTGAAATCAAAAATGTATGCCCTTAGAAATCTTGAAGGCAGTGCTTGGTTTTCGGGGTCCCGTATGCGGCTAGGCTCCCAAAAAGTCCCACACATGTGGTATCCCCGTACTCAGGAGAAGCAGCAGAATGTATTTTGGGGTGCAGTTCCACATATAACCATGGCATGTGTGAGCAATATATCATGTAGTGACAACTTTTTTTGTAAGTTTTTTTTTTTTTTGTCATTATTCAATCACTTGGGACAAAAAAAAAAAAAATTCAATGGACTCAACATGCCTCTCAGCAGTTTCCTTGGGGTGTCTACTTTCCAAAATGGGGTCATTTGGGGGGGGGTTTTGTACTGCCCAGCCATTTTAGCACCTCAAGGAATGAGATAGGCAGTCATAAATTAAAAGCTGTGTAAATTCCAGAAAATGTACCCTAGTTTGTAGATGCTATAACTTTTGCGAACCCAATAAATATACGCTTATTGCGATTTTGTTTTTACTAAAGACATGTGGCTGAATACATTTTGGCCTAAATGTTTGACTAAAATTTAGTTTATTCGATTTTTCTTATAACAAAAAGTAGAAAATATCATATTTTTTTTCAAAATGTTCAGTCTTTTTCCGTTTATATCGCAAAAAATAAAAAATCGCAGAGGCAATCAAAAACCATCAAAAGAAAGCTCTATTTGTGGGAAGAAAAGGACGCAAATTTAGTTTCGGTACACCATTGCATGACCGCGAAATTACCAGTTAAAGCAGCGCAGTGCCAAATTGTAAAAACACCTTTGGTCCTTTAGCTGCATATTGGTCCGGGTCTTAAGTGGTTAAAGTGCCCCGTCCCTCCATGCTTGTGCAAAGAAGTGAACGCATATGCAAGTCGCGCTCACACACACGTAAATGGTTTTAAAACCACACATGTGATGTATCGCCGCAATCGTTAAAGTGAGAGCAATTCTAGCACTGTACCTTCTGTAACTCTAAATGGGTAATCTGTAAACCATTTTCAAAGCTTTGCCTATGCTTTTTAAAGTACCGTAGTTTGTTGCCATTCAACGAGCGTGTAACATTTTAAAGCATGTAATGTTAGGTATCCATTTACTCAGCGTAACATCTCATTATACAAAAAATTGGGCTAACTTTACGGTTTCTTTTTTTTATTCAAAAAAGTGTATTTTTTCCAAAAACACGGTATTTGCGCAAATACCGTGTGACATAAGATATTGCAACAATCGGTTTACTTCCGGTTTACTCGGCTGCCAATGTCGCCATTCCAGTGTGCACAATTTTAAAGCTTGACATGTTTGGTATCTATTTAGTCGGCATAACATCATCTTTCATATTATACAAAAATTGGGCTAACTTTACTGTTTCGTTTTTTTAAAAATGATGAAAGTCTTTTTCCCCCAAATATTTGGGTTTAAAAAGATAGCTGCACAAATACTGTGTGACAAAATATTGCAATCATCCACATTTTATTCTCTAGATTCTCTGTTAAAAAAAAAAAAATTACATTCTAAGTAATTTTCTAGCAGAAAATACAGATTTTAACTTGTAAACACCAAATGTCAGAATTAAAGCGGTGTTTCACCCTAAAAAACAAGTTTCTAGCATGCCATTCAGCATACTAGCGAGAGCTACAGTATGCCTTTATATATTTTTTTGGCGCCGTACTCACTGTTTAATCGCGTAGTAAAGTTTCAGACTCCCCGCAGGGAATGGGCGTTCCTATGCAGAGGGAACGTGATTGACGGCCGGCTATGGCGCGTCACGCTTCCCGAAAATAGCCGGAGTAGGTCTCGGCTCTTCACGGCGCCTGCGCACAGACATCGGAGCTGACTGTGCAGGCGCCGTGAAGCGCAAACTCCTATTTCAGCTATTTCCGTGAAGCATGATGCGCCATAGCCGGCCGTCAATCACGTTCCCTCTGCATATATTGATTCAAAGAAGGGGAAGAAGGGGAAAAGAGGAAAGAGGGGGAGGGAAGGAAAAGAAAAAACAGGGAGGAGAAGGATAGATAAGAGAAAAAGAAGGAAGAAAAAAAAGAAAAAGACATATGGATAGCACTCACATGGGCCACATCTGTAGTAATAGTTAGGAAAGAAACAATATCTAGCAAGTGGACATTGATGGTCAGACTTTCAGGCCAAGGAAGTATGTTAAAAAATTATATTTAATGACATATAAATACATAAACAATAATACAAATACATTTTTACAGAGAGATTGACCACTGTATATTCCTCAGAAGTCGCCAACGCACGTTTCGCCGTGGGGCTTCTTCAGGACGAAGACGAGGAATGCAAGTTTAGCAGAAAAACAGAATTTATCTGTAATGATACAGTGTGAGGGGTTAATAACATATACATATAAGAAAAAAATCAAAGTAAAAATAAAAAGATGAGTATCTCAATGTATATTTACATGACAAATGGTCCCTCAGAGGAAACATCCATGAGGCATATATGACACAAATAGGCGACAGCAAAGTCAGCGATGAATTTTGATAGACATTTTTCAAAAAGCCAGGGATCTGATTTAAAAAAAAAAGGTATAGATAAAAAATAAAAAACACTCAATAAGTCCCTTATTGCATGGTATTCACTATTGTCAATGCGTGAGAACACATAACTAGATATATAAGAAAGACAGCGCAGTGTGAAAATAGTAGAAAAAAGGAAAGTAAATCAAACTTGTCTGATATAAAGACAATTATACTCCTATAGCACAATAGTCACCTTTCAGGTAGTCAATAAAGGTCAAACCAATGGTCCGTGGATTTAGGGGTTGAACACCCCAACCAAGGTATACAGCTCAAATAAACTATGATCATGAAGAGAAAAGGAAATAAATTAGTGGCCTGTTGTTAACAGCCATTTTAGCAATAGAACATGGGGATAAACAGAGAAGAGTTTACCTAGTTTGAGTGGTCTCAGACTTACTGGGACAACAGACAGTGGCAGACAAGCTCAGCAAATGAATCCAGCTCAAGGACGCTTTAGCCGACAGCGCCGTCTGTAGACAGCAATATTGCAGTCAAAATAAGGCCTATGAGTAATAAAGCAATGAGGGTGTTATAAAAAGAGCCCCACTTGTAAACACAGGAAGCATAGGTAGAAATACCTAGAGAGACATGGATAATAGCACTTACCACAAGGCAGCATGTAACGCACACGTCTGTGTCCCAGGGTGTACACGAGGCAACACAGCGCTATTGCAGCTGCCTCTGCCTTAAATAGCCCACGTTTTCACGTCGGCGTCCGACGTGTGACGTCATCGGAACGCGCCGTATGGTTACAGCGTCGCATAAACAGGTCGCAACTTTCGACGGAACATCGGAACATATAATGTCGCCGTGGATCACGGCCGAGCTCAATCCCAACAGTAGGGACATAGAGGCACACCGATCCAGACATGGCCAGAGGCTACATCAAAACAACACCTCACAAAACAGGCCATGACTAGAGAACTCACACAGCAATAAATGGACAAAAATGTAAAGGCATATGATGGTCATAAATAGCATCATGTCGCCCTACGCTTGCCATCTAGTGGACAAGAAGGATAAACACATCCTATGCTAATAAATAAGGCTGTTTATTAACAGGACTTGTTATTTATAGATAAATGTAATTACCTTAGATTAAATACAGATAGGTGATTATATAAATATGAAAGAGAAATATAGATAAAAAATAATAAAGATATAAAATAAAATAAAATTGAAAAAATAATGAAAATAAAGAAAAGAATAAAGAGAAAAGGAGAGTGTGTTCACACATAGAGAATAGTAGAACATTCCATGCAGGGCTAGAAAAGCTTAGATTATAGATCGTCAATTAATTCTCGGGAATAGCCATGTCTGGATCGGTGTGCCTCTATGTCCCTACTGTTGGGATTGAGCTTGGCCGTGATCCACGGCGACATTATATGTTCCGTCGAAAGTTGCGACCTGTTATGCGACGCTGTAACCATACGGCGCGTTCCGATGACGTCACACGTCGGACGCCGACGTGAAAACGTGGGCTATTTAAGGCAGAGGCAGCTGCAATAGCGCTGTGTTGCCTCGTGTACACCCTGGGACACAGACGTGTGCGTTACATGCTGCCTTGTGGTAAGTGCCATTTATCCATGTCTCTCTAGGTATTTCTACCTATGCTTCCTGTGTTTACAAGTGGGGCTCTTTTTATAACACCCTCATTGCTTTATTACTCATAGGCCTTATTTTTACTGCAATATCGCTGTCTACAGACGGCGCTGTCGGCTAAAGCGTCCTTGAGCTGGATTCATTTGCTGCGCTTGTCTGCCACTGTCTGTTGTCCCAGTAAGTCTGAGACCACTCAAACTAGGTAAACTCTTCTCTGTTTATCCCCATGTTCTATTGCTAAAATGGCTGTTAACAACAGGCCACTAATTTATTTCCTTTTCTCTTCATGATCATAGTTTATTTGAGCTGTATACCTTGGTTGGGGTGTTCAACCCCTAAATCCACGGACCATTGGTTTGACCTTTATTGACTACCTGAAAGGTGACTATTGTGCTATAGGAGTATAATTGTCTTTATATCAGACAAGTTTGATTTACTTTCCTTTTTTCTACTATTTTCACACTGCGCTGTCTTTCTTATATATCTAGTTATGTGTTCTCACGCATTGACAATAGTGAATACCATGCAATAAGGGACTTATTGAGTGTTTTTTATTTTTTATCTATACCTTTTTTTTTAAATCAGATCCCTGGCTTTTTGAAAAATGTCTATCAAAATTCATCGCTGACTTTGCTGTCGCCTATTTGTGTCATATATGCCTCATGGATGTTTCCTCTGAGGGACCATTTGTCATGTAAATATACATTGAGATACTCATCTTTTTATTTTTACTTTGATTTTTTTCTTATATGTATATGTTATTAACCCCTTACACTGTATCATTACAGATAAATTCTGTTTTTCTGCTAAACTTGCATTCCTCGTCTTCGTCCTGAAGAAGCCCCACGGCGAAACGTGCGTTGGCGACTTCTGAGGAATATACAGTGGTCAATCTCTCTGTAAAAATGTATTTGTATTATTGTTTATGTATTTATATGTCATTAAATATAATTTTTTAACATACTTCCTTGGCCTGAAAGTCTGACCATCAATGTCCACTTGCTAGATATTGTTTCTTTCCTAACTGTTCCCTCTGCATAGGAACGCCCATTCCCCGCGGAGAGTCTGAAACTTTACTACGCTAAAAAAATTTTTTATGGAGAACCCCCGCTTTAAGCTTAGTCATGAAAGGGAAAAAGCAGCACCAAGACCGCATCATTTTACGATGTAAAGTGCATGTGCTGGGGTAGGAATTTTTACAAAGTAGTTTACAGAGAAATATTTGTTTTATTGTGCTCAATGTGTTGAGCTAAAAACACTGGGGGAAGAAGAAAGAAGGAGGGAGAATACAACACTAGTTACCAACTGAAGGCCGAATTTTCTTGTTGCAAAAATCCTCATCACAGCAGAAAGGAATAGTGTAAATGCCATTATTTGAAGAGGGCGCACACATGAATGGTCTGTCCCGTGGAATAAGGTCCACTTCATTAATACACATGCTGTTGTGTGTTTCTTTACCATCTTGTAATATCACCGATGCCAAGCACATTCCATTAGTAACACAGGTCTGATTATCTTTTGAACAGTGTTCACAGTGACATTTCAGTGCTAGAAAAGAAAAATACATAAAATCAAAAAAGTACATAAAAACATCAAAGAACAATTAGGGGCATATTTAGAAGCATTGAATGTGACAGTCACCAAATATTTAGTAGTAGTGAATCAACTATGATCATTTAAAACAGGGGCACCAGGGGGTGAATGCGAAATACTCTGGTATATAAATAAACCCCCTTGGATATGATCACTATTCTGACTTTCTAATAAAGCAAAAAAACACATCCTTAAAGCGGAGGTCCGCCAATTATTATTTTTTTTAAGTCAGCAGCTACAAATACTGCAGCTGCTGACTTTAAAAATAAGGACACTTACCTGTCCAGGGCGCCTGCGATGTCGACACCCGAGGCTGACCCGTCCCTCGGATGCTACCACCGTCATCTTCGGTAAGGGAATCAGGAAGTGAAGCCTTGTGGCTTCACAGCCTGGTTCCCTACTGCGCATGCGCGATTCGTGCTGCGAAATCAAAATGGCCCCTGCTGTCTTCTGGGACCCCGCCCCTTCCGTGTGTCTCCCAGAAGACAGCGGGGGTGGTATAACCTGCAGGGGGTCTATGCCTGGAAGTTGGTGGAAATACCTGTTTTATACAGGTATCTTCACCCCCCTCCCCCATGAAAAGGTGCCAAATGTGACACCGGAGGGGAGGGTTCCAAAAAGTGAAGGTTTCATTTTTTTATTTATTTTTTAGAAGTCTTTGCAGTTTTACATTGAGGAACGTCATTCTGAAATTGTCTGAAAAGCAGCATCTAAAAATTGTCAAAAAAATTGGTGAACCTCTGCCCATTTTTACTTCTGAGTCACTCTGGCTCTAATGCCGCGTACACACGATCGGTCAATACGTCGTTGTGTTTTACGTCACCGCGTTCTGACACGATCGTTTTTTTAACTGATGGTGTGTAGGCACGACTGACCATCAATCAGCTTCATTGGTTAACTGATGGAAAAATCCATCAGACCGTTCTCATCGGATTGACCGATCGTGTGTACAGGGCATAAGGGTCCTTTCAGACTGGGCGGACCAGTTTGACGGACTCTGATTGCTCGGCAGGGATCGATCCGCTGATCCCTGCCAAGCAGTCGGATGACAGGTCTGTCTCCGCTCACTTTGCTGAGACGAACATGTCAAGAGTCCCATTCTTCTCTATGGTTGTCTGTTTTCATCCGATCCCATCTGATCCGATCTGCCAGACAGATGGAAAATAGGGCCACCATCAGTCTGAATTTGGCGCACAGGATTGGATTGGATAGCAGTGGGTGTCAGCGGACATCCGCTGCTCCATAGGGGTGAATACAGAGTCCAATCAGGTTACTGACCTGTTGCCAGTTAACCCAATTACACTGAGCAAAATTATAAAAACGCAACACTTTTGTGTTTGCCCCTATTTATGAGCTGAATGCAAAGATCTAGGACTTTTTCTATGTATACAAAAGGCGCATTTCTCTCAAATATTTTCACAAATGTGTCTAAGGCCCCTTTCACACTGGGGCGGGAGGCGCGGTGGCGGTATAGCGCTGCTAAAAATAGCGGCGGTATACCGATGGATTTGCAGCGGGATTCAGCCGCTAGCGGTGCGGTATTAACCCCTGCTAGCGGCCGATAAAGGGTTAATACCGCCCACAATGCGCCTCTGCAGAGGCGCATTGCTGGCGGTATTACCACGGTATCCCATTGTTTTAAATGGGAAGAAGCGGTATACATACCACTCCTCTCACCGATCCAAAGATGCTGCTTGCAGGAGATTTTTTTTCTCTCCTGCCAGCGCATCGCCTCAGTGTGAAAGCCCTCCGGCTTTCACATTGAGGTTGCTGGGCAGGAGTTTTTCAAGCGGTATAGCAGCACTATTTTTAGCGCTGCACCACCTGAAAAACTCCTCAGTGTGAAAGGGGTCTTAATCTGTTAGTGAGCACTTCTCCTTTGCCAGTAATCCATCCACCTCACAGGCATATCAAAATGCTGATTAGACAGCATGATTACTACACAGGTGTGCCTTAGGCCGGGTACTCACGACCAAACATGTATGGTGAAAGCGGTCCGTCGGACCGTTTTCACCATACATGTCTGCCAGAGGGCTTCTGTACGATGGTTGTACACACCATCGTACAGAAGTCCGCGCGTAAACAATACGCGGGGCGTGTCCGCGGTGTCGCCGCGACAATGACGCGGTGTCGCCGCGACAATGACGCGGCGACGTGGGCGGCCCGCCTTTAAAATGCTTCCACGCATGCGTCGAAGTCATTCGACGCATGCGAGGGACGGCGGGCGCCTGGACATGTACGGTAGGTCTGTACTGACGACCGTACATGTCCGAGCGGGCAGAATTCCAGCGGACCGTTTTAAAACAAGTCCAGGAATATTTGTCTGCTGGGAAAAGGCCCGGCGGGCAAATGTTTGCTGGAATTCGGCCCGCTCGCGCCCACACACGACCAAACATGTCTGCTGAAACTGGCCTGCGGGCCAGTTTCAGCAGACATGTTTGCTCGTGAGTATGGGGCCTTAGGCTGGCCACAATAAAAGACCACTCTAAAAGTTTTAAATCACGCAGCACAATGCCACAGATGTCGCAAGTTTCGAGGGAGCGTGCAATTGGTATGGTGACTGCAGGAATATCCACCAGAGCTGCTGCCCTTGAATTGAATGTTAATTTCTCTACCATAAGCCATCTCCAAAGGCATTTCAAAGAGTTTAGCAGTACATCCAACCGGCCTCACAGCCGCAGACCACGTGTAACCACACCAGCCCAGGACCTCCACATGCAGCATCTTCACCTTCAAGATTGTCTGAGACCAGCCACCGGACAGCTGCTGCAACCATCGGTTTGCATAACCAAAGAATTTCTGCACAAACTGTCAAAATCCGTCTCGGGGAAGCTCATCCGCATGCTCGTCATCCTCATCGGGGTCTCCACCTGACTGCAGTTTGTCGTCGTAACCGACTTGAGTGGGCAAATGCTCAAATTTGATGGCGTCTGGCACTTCTGGGTTTCACTGTACAGGGCATATGGCAGACAGCGCGTATGGTACCGTGTGGGTGAGCGTTTTGCTGATGTCAACATAGTGGATCGAGTGGCCCATGGTGGCCGTGGGATTATGGTATGGGTAGGCGTATGCTATAGACAATGAACACAAGTGCATTTTATTGATGGAATTTTGAATGCATAGAGATACCGTGACGATAGCCCATTGTTGTGCCATTCATCCACAACCATCACCTCATGTTGCAGCATGATAATGCACGGCCCCATGTTGCAAGGATCTGTACACAATTCCTGGAAGCTGAAAACATCCCAGTTCGTGCATGGCCAGCATACTACCGGACATGTCACCCATTGAGTATGTTTGGGATGCTCAGGATCAATGTATACGACAGTGTTCCAGTTCCTGACAATATCCAGAAACTTTGCACAGTCATTAAAGAGGAATGGATCAACATTCCACAAGCCACAATCAACAACCTGATCAGCACTATGCAAAGGAGATGTGCTGCACTGCGTGAGACAAATGGTGGTCACACCAGATACTGACTGGTTTTTGGACCCCCCCCCCCCCCCTACAGTAAAACTGCACATTTTAGCGTGGCCTAAGGCACACCTGTGCAATAATCATGCTGTTTATTCAGCATCTTGATATGTCACACCTGTGGGGTGGATGGATAAGGCAAAGAAGAAGTGCTCACAAACACCGATTTTGAAGGATTTGTGAACAATATTTGAAAGAAATAGGCCTTTTGTGTACATAGAAAAAGTTGTAGATCTTTGAATTCAGCTCATGATAAAATGGGACAAAAAACACAAAAGTGTTACATTTATAATTTTGCTCAGTGTAGTTGCAAAATGTTCTTCCAGCTCTTTCTTGTTAGTACCATTTACTTTTCCAGCTTTTTGTTGCCCTCTCCCAACTTTTCTAAAACGTGTTGCTGCCAACAATTTCAAAAGTACCCGATAATATTCTTGAAATTATAAAAAAAAAAATTCTTTAGCCAATAGGATAATATCACCATACTCGCAAGTGGAATCTAAGTTTTGGGACTTACGGCCTGACTATCTTGACAGAATGGCGGGCTACTGTGGTAAGGAGTGGGAGGGGTTTGTTGCAGAGGTAAAGAAGTCTAGAACTAAGGACGAGGCGTCAGAAGAAGATGCCAATTACTTCTTCTTAGGACTGCAAAAGCTGGTTGAAAGAAAAACTTGGTTATTTTGGCATAGAGAATTTTTAGGTGTAGGTCGGCTTGAAAATGAGGGAGTGGTCGCAGTTTACAAATCATGTCTTGATTTTTCAGTTTCTGACATTCCACACTGTACCTCTCCCCACTCATTCCTATGGGAAAATTTCGCCGCAAAAATGACGATATTTCGCGAACGATTCGGCGAAACGTTCCACAAAGTAATAGCACACCATTCTGGATCAATCCGCACGTTTCGATATATTACTTGTCTATGTAGTGTAAAAACTGTGGGAGGAGATACCGTTTAAAATTTGGCTATAATAATAAGAATAAGAACTAGAAAAGATACAATTTCTGGGGAAATTGTGCGGCGTGGTCTTGCCTCCACCAATACTCCTGACTGGAGACGGTGCCCCTGGAGATGTAAATGTGATCCAACCGTGTGTCGATCCAATTCGGTCCATTGCCCCATCAAAAACTGCTCCATCAAAAACTAGCCCATCAAAACTGCACCATCAAAACTGCACCATCCTATTTGCCCCATCAAAAACTGGCTGCTATGGAGGGTTGCTACGGACTGATTGCTATGGACTGGTTGCTATGGAGGGTTGCTATGGACTGATGGCTATGGACTGGTTGCTATGGACAGGTTGTTATGGACGGTTGGTATGGACTGGTTGCTATGGACGGTTGCTATGGATGGTTGCTATGGACTGGTTGCTTTGGACTGGATGCTATGGAGGGTTGCTATGGAGGGTTGCTATGGAATGGTTTCTATGGAGTGGTTGCTATGGACGGATTGCTATGGACGGTTGCTATGGACTGGTTGCTATAGACTGGTTGCTATGGACCGGTTGCTATGGACCGGTTGCTATGGACCGGTTGCTATGGACCGGTTGCTATGGACCGGTTGCTATGGACCGATTGCTATGGAGTGGTTGCTATGGAGTGGTTGCTATGAAGTGGTTGCTATGGAGTGGTTGGTATGGACGGTTGCTCTGGACTGGTTGCTATGGAGGGTTGCTATGGAGGGTTGCTATGGAGGGTTGCTATGGAGTGGTTGCTATGGACTGGTTGCTATGGAGGGTTGCTATGGACGGGTTGCTATGGACTGATGGCTATGGATGGGTTGCTATGGACGGTTGCTATGGACTGGTTGCTATGGACTGGTTGCTATGGAGTGGTTGCTATGGAGAGTTGCTATGGAGGGTTGCTATGGACGGTTGCTATGGACAGTTGCTATGGACTGGTTGCTATGGACGGTTGCTTTGGACTGGTTGCTATAGACGGTTGCTATGGAGTGGTTGCTAGGGACTGGTTGCTAGGGACTGGTTGCTATGGACTGGTTGCTATGGACTGGTTGCTATGGACGGTTGCTATGGACGGTTGCTATGGACGGTTGCTATGGACGGTTGCTATGGATTGGTTGCTATGGATTGGTTGCTAGGGACTAGTTGCTATGGATTGGTTGCTAGGGACTGGTTGCTATGGACTGGTTGCTATGGACTGGTTGCTAGGGACTGGTTGCTAGGGACTGGTTGCTATGCATGGTTGCTATATGCAGAGCATGCAGAAGTTACGCAGAGCCAAAAAAAACTGAGCCAGATCACCTCACAGTGTGTGGGAGGAGCTATAGAAAGCCCTCACAGATGTGTGTATGGACTGGTTGCTAGGGACTGGTTGCTAGGGACTGGTTGCTAGGGACTGGTTGCTAGGGACTGGTTGCTAGGGACTGGTTGCTAGGGACTGGTTGCTATATGCAGAGCATGCAGAAGTTACGCAGAGCCAAAAAAAACTGAGCCATATCACCTCACAGTGTGTGGGAGGAGCTATAGAAAGCCCTCACAGATGTGTGTATGAAGGATTTTACCTCAGCGTCTCCTAGGAAACCAATGTAAACATATGCAAACACACTCTACCAGGCATCTCAAACTGACGGCCCTCCAGCTGTTGCAAAACTACAAGTCCAATGAGGCATTGCAAGAATGACAGTTACCAGCATGACTCCCACAGGCAGAGGCATGATGGGACTTGTAGTTTTACAACAGCTGGAGGGCCACCAGTTTGAGACCCTTGCAAAGGAGAGGAAAGTTCCCTCAGCCTTGTGTGGGAGGAGCCAACTCACCTCACAACTGTTTGTGAGGTGTTATTAAACTCCTCAGAGTTTCCTAGGAAACCAATTGTTTGGTTTGCAGGCTCTCTGTAAACACAGCAGAAATTTAGGAATGTTTTTTGAATACTTGTCCTTCAAATTAAGGTATTTACCCCACAGAAAACACCTCACAACTACCTCACAACTGTGTGTATGAAGGTATTTACCTCACAGAAAACGCCTCACAACTACCTCACAACTGTGTGTATGAAAGTATTTACCTCACAGAACTCACCTCACAGAAAACACCTCACAACTGTGTGGGAGGAGCTATATAATCCCCTTACAGCTGTGAGAACTTTTAATAACCTCAGCGTCTCCTAGGAAACCAAATGTAAACATATGCAAACACACTCTAGGCAGATTCTCAGATCCTGGATTTATTTTTTAATACTTGTCCTTCAAATTGTTGTATTTTAAAAACTATAAATCGCACAGCGAATATCTTTATATTTTACGAATCACAAGACCCAGACCTACATTTTGATGTATAGTATGTCTCTGAAATAATACAATTGAAGGCACAGTCGCAGTTTACAAATTCCAAAGCAGATTTTAGTTTTCTAAACCTTGACCTCCATTGACTTCCATTGAAATAATGGATGGCGTAGGTTGCAAACAAATTATCATATTGTGAAAACGGTTTGATCAATCACGTAGCTGTGAACATATCTGGTGGCAGCAGAGATAGCTGAACGTTTTGATATAAGATTTGTGTAGGTCGGCTTGAAAATGAGGGAGTGGTCGCAGTTTACAAATCATGTGCTGATTTTTCCGTTTCTGACATTCCACACTCTAGCTCTCCCCATTCATTCCTATGGGAAAATTTTGCCGCAAAAATGACGATATTTCGCAAACGATTTGGTGAAACGTTCCACAAGGTAATAGCCCACCGATCGGGAACAATCCGCACGATTCGATATATTACTCGTCTATGTAGTGTAAAAACTGTGGGAGGAGTTAGGGTGGCAAATTTTGGCTATAATAATAATAAGAACTAGAAAAGATACAATTTCTGGGGAAACTGTGCGGCGTGGTCTTGCCTCCACCAATACTCCTGACTGGAGACGGTGCCCCTGGAGATGTAAATGTGATCCAACAGTGTGTCAATCCAGTTCGGTCCATTGCCCCATCAAAAACTGCTCCATCATCAAAAACTACCCCATCAAAACTGCACCATCAAAACTGCACCATCCTATTTGCCCCATCAAAAACTGGTTGCTATAGAGGGTTGCTATGGACTGGTTGTTATGGAGTGGTTGCTATGGAGTGGTTGCTATGGAGTGGTTGCTATGGAGTGGTTGCTATGGAGTGGTTGCTATGGAGTGGTTGCTATGGACTGGGTGCTATGGACTGGGTGCTATGGACTGGGTGCTATGGACTGGGTGCTATGGACTGGGTGCTATGGACAGGGTGCTATGGACTGGGTGCTATGGACTGGTTGCTATGAACTGGTTGCTATGGACTGATGGCTATGGACTGGTTGCTATGGATGGGTTGCTATGGACTGGTTGTTATGGACGGTTGCTATGGACGGTTGCTATGGACTGGTTGCTATGGACTGGTTGCTTTGGACTGGATGCTATGGAGGGTTGCTATGGAATGGTTGCGATGGACGGTTGCTATGGAGTGGTTGCTATGGACGGTTGCTATGGACGGTTGCTATGGACTGGTTGCTATGGAGTGGTTGCTATGGAGTGGTTGCTATGGAATGGTTGCTATGGACTGATGGCTATGGACTGATGGCTATGGACTGATGGCTATGGACTGATGGCTATGGACTGGTTGCTATGGACTGGTTGCTATGGACTGGTTGCTATGGACTGGTTGCTATGGACTGGTTGCTATGGACTGGTTGCTATAGACGGTTGATATGGAGTGGTTGCTATGGAGGGTTGCTATGGAGTGGTTGCTATGGAGTGGTTGCTATGGACTGGTTGCTCTGGACTGGTTGCTCTGGACTGGTTGCTGCTCTGGACGGTTGCTATGGACTGGTTGCTATAGATGGTTGCTATGGAGTGGTTGCTATGGAATAGTTGCTATGGAATGGTTGCTATGGAATGGTTGCTATGGAATGGTTGCTATGGTCTGGTTGCTATGGCCTGGTTGCTATGGACTGGTTGCTATGGAGGTTTGCTATGGTCTGGTTGCTATATGCAGAGCATGCATATACGCAGGGCCAAAAAAAACTGAGCCATATCACCTCACAGTGTGTGGGAGGAGCTATAGAAAGCCCTCATAGATGTGTGTATGAAGGATTTTACCTCAGCGTCTCCTAGGAAACCAATGTAAACATATGCAAGCAGCCTCTAACCAGGCGTCTCAAACTGGCGGCCCTCCAGCTGTTGCAAAACTACAAGTCCAATGAGGCATTGCAAGAATGACAGTTACCAGCATGACTCCCACAGGCAGAGGCATGATGGGACTTGTAATTTTACAACAGCTGGAGGGCCACCAGTTTGAGACCCTTGCAAGCAGAGGAAAGTTCCCTCAGCCTTGTGTGGGAGGAGCCAACTCACCTCACAGCTGTTTGTGAGGTGTTATTAAACTCCTCAGCGTCTCCTAGGAAACCAATTGTTTGGTTTGCAGGCTCTCTGTAAACACAGCAGAAATTGAGGATTTTTTTTTTAATACTTGTCCTTCAAATTTAGGTATTTACCTCACAGAAAACACCTCACAGCTACCTCACAACTGTGTGTATTAAGGTATTTACCTCACAGAAAACACCTCACAACTGCCTCACAACTGTGTGTATGAAGGTATTTACCTCACACAATCCGCACGATTCGATATATTACTCGTCTATGTAGTGTAAAAACTGTGGGAGGAGTTAGGGGGGCAAATTTGGCTATAAGAATAATAATAATATATATGTGAGATAACAATAAGTGCTCTTGCTATGCAAGACCACTTAACTAGAAAAGATACAATTTCTGGGGAAATTGTGCGGCGTGGTCTTGCCTCCACCAATACTCCTGACTGGAGACGGTGCCCCTGGAGATGTAAATGTGATCCAACCATGTGTCGATCCAGTTCGATCCATTGCCCCATCAAAATCTGCACCATCAAAACTGCACCATCAAAACTGCACCATCAAAACTGCACCATCAAAACTGCACCATCCTATTTGCCCCATCAAAAACTGGTTGCTATGGACTGATGGCTATGGACTGATGGCTATGGACGGGTTGCTATGGACGGGTTGCTATGGACGGGTTGCTATGGAGTGGTTGCTAGGGACTGGTTGCTATGGATTGGTTGCTATGGATTGGTTGCTATGGACTGGTTGCTATGGACTGGTTGCTATGGACGGTTGCTCTGGATTGGTTGCTATGGACTGGTTGCTATGGAGTGGTTGCTATGGAGGGTTGCTATGGACGGTTGCTATGGACGGTTGCTATGGACTGGTTGCTATGGACTGGTTGCTATGTATGGTTGCTATATGCAGAGCATGCAGAAGTTACGCAGAGCCAAAAAAACTGAGCCATATCACCTCACAGTGTGTGGGAGGAGCTATAGAAAGCCCTCACAGATGTGTGTATGAAGGTTTTTACCTCAGCGTCTCCTAGGAAACCAATGTAAACATATGCAAACACACTCTAGCAGAGGAAAGTTCCCTCAGCCTTGTGTGGGAGGAGCCAACTCACCTCACAGCTGTTTGGGAGGTGTTATTAAACCCCTCGGCGTCTCCTAGGAAACCAATTGTTTGGTTTGCAGGCTCTCTGTAAACACAGCAGAAATTGAGGATTTTTTTTGAATACTTGTCCTTCAAATGAAGGTATTTACCTCACAGAAAACACCTCACAGAAAACACCTCACAGAAAACACCTCACAACTACCTCACAACTGTGTGTATGAAGGTATTTACCTCACAGAAAACACCTCACAACTACCTCACAACTGTGTGTATGAACGTATTTACCTCACAGAAAACACCTCACAACTGTGTGTATGAAGGTATTTACCTCACAAAAAACACCTCACAGAAAACACCTCACAACTGTGTGTATGAAGGTATTTACCTCACAGAAAACACCTCACAACTGTATGTATGAAGGTATTTACCTCACAGAAAACACCTCACAACTGCCTCACAACTGTGTGTATGAAGGTATTTACCTCACAGAAAACGCCTCACAACTACCTCACAACTGTGTGTATGAAGGTATTTACCTCACAGAAAACACCTCACAACTGCCTCACAACTGTGTGGGAGGAGCTATAGAATCCCCTTACAGCTGTGTGTGAGGAGTTTTAGTTACCTCAGCGTCTCCTAGGAAACCAATGTAAACATAAGCATGCAGCCTCTAAGCAGAGACTCAGATCCTGGATTTTTCTTAAATACTTGTCCTATTCAAATGATTGTATTTTAAAAACTATGAATCGTACAGCGAATATCTTTATATTTTACGAATCACAAGACCCAGACCTACATTTTGATGTATAGTATGTCTCTGAAATAATAAAATTGAAGGCACAGTCGCAGTTTACAAATTCCAAAGATGATTTTAGTTTTCTAAACTTTGACCTCCATTGACTTCCATTGAAATAATGGATGGCGTAGGTTGCAAACAAATTATTATATTGTGAAAACGGTTTGATCAATCACTTAGCCGTGAACACGTGTGGAGGCAGCAGGGATAGCTGAACGTTTTGATATAAGATTTGTGTAGGTCGGCTTGAAAATGAGGGTGTGGTCGCAGTTTGCAAATCATGTAATGATTTTTCATTTTTAGAAATCCCACCCTCTACCGCTCCCCATTCATTCCTATGGGAAAATTTTGCCGCAAAAATTACAATATTTCGCGAACGATTCGGCGAAATTTTCCACACAGTAATAGCCCACCGATCGGGAACAATCCGCACGATTCGATATATTACTCGTCTATGTAGTGTAAAAACTGTGGGAGGAGTTAGGGGGGCAAATTTGGCTATAAGAATAATAATAATATATATGTGAGATAACAATAAGTGCTCTTGCTATGCAAGACCACTTAATAATATATATGTGAGATTACAATAAGTGCTCTTGCTATGCAAGACCACTTAACTAGAAAAGATACAATTTCTGGGGAAATTGTGCGGGGTGGTCTTGCCTCCACCAATACTCCTGACTGGAGACGGTGCCCCTGGAGATGTAAATGTGATCCAACCATGTGTCGATCCAGTTCGATCCATTGCCCCATCAAAATCTGCACCATCAAAACTGCACCATCAAAACTGCACCATCAAAACTGCACCATCAAAACTGCACCATCAAAACTGCACCATCCTATTTGCCCCATCAAAAACTGGTTGCTATGGAGGGTTGCTATGGACCAATACTCCTGACTGGAGACGGTGCCCCTGGAGATGTAAATGTGATCCAACAGTGTCGAGCCAGTTCGGTCCATTGCCCCATCAAAAACTGCTCCATTAAAAACTACCCCATCAAAACTGCACCATCCTATTTGCCCCATCAAAAACTGGTTGCTATGGAGGGTTGCTATGGACTGGTTGCTATGGACTGGTTGCTATGGACCGGTTGCTATGGACCGGTTGCTATGGTCTGGTTGCTATGGACGGGTTCCTATGGATGGTTGCTATGGATGGTTGCTATGGACCGGTTGCTATGGATTGGTTGCTATGGATTGGTTGCTATGGACTGGTTGCTATGGACTGGTTGCTATGGACTGGTTGCTATGGACGGTTGCTATGGACCGGTTGCTATGGACGGTTGCTATGGACCGGTTGCTATGGACTGGTTGCTATGGACCGGTTGCTATGGACTGGTTGCTATGAACTGATTGCTATGGACTGGTTGGTATTGACGGTTGCTCTGGATTGGTTGCTATGGACTGGTTGCTATAGACGGTTGCTATGGACTGGTTGCTATGGACTGGTTGCTATGGAGGGTTGCTATGGTCTGGTTGCTATGGACTGGTTTCTATGTATGGTTGCTATATGCAGAGCATGCAGAAGTTACGCAGAGCCAAAAAAAACTGAGCCATATCACCTCACAGTGTGTGGGAGGAGCTATAGAAAGCCCTCACAGATGTGTGTATGAAGGATTTTACCTCAGCGTCTCCTAGGAAACCAATGTAAACATATGCAAACACACTCGAGTCTCAAACTGGCGGCCCTCCAGCTGTTGCAAAACTACAAGTCCAATGAGGCATTGCAAGAATGACAGTTACCAGCATGACTCCCACAGGCAGAGGCATGATGGGACTTGTAGTTTTACAACAGCTGGAGGGCCACCAGTTTGAGACCCTTGCAAGCAGAGGAAAGTTCCCTCAGCCTTGTGTGGGAGGAGCCAACTCACCTCACAGCTGTTTGTGAGGTGTCATTAAACTCCTTAGCGTCTCCTAGGAAACCAATTGTTTGGTTTGCAGGCTCTCTGTAAACACATCAGAAATTGAGGAATTTTTTTTTAATACTTGTCCTTCAAATTAAGGTATTTACCTCACAGAAAACACCTCACAGCTACCTCACAACTGTGTGTATGAAGGTATTTACCTCACAGAAAACGCCTCACAACTACCTCACAACTGTGTGTATGAAGGTATTTACCTCACAGAAAACACCTCACAACTGTGTGGGAGGAGCTATAGAATCCCCTTACAGCTGTGCGTGAGGAGTTTTTATTACCTCAGCGTCTCCTAGGAAACCAATGTAAACATAAGCATGCAGCCTCTAAGCAGAGACTCAGATCCTGGATTTTTCTTAAATACTTGTCCTATTCAAATGGTTGTATTTTAAAAACTATGAATCGTACAGCGAATATCTTTATATTTTACGAATCACAAGACCCAGACCTACATTTTGATGTATAGTATGTCTCTGAAATAATAAAATTGAAGGCAAACAAATTATCATATTGTGAAAACGGTTTGATCAATCACTTAGCCGTGAACACGTGTGGAGGCAGCAGGGATAGCTGAACGTTTTGTAATAAAATTGAAGGCAAACAAATTATCATATTGTGAAAACGGTTTGATCAATCACTTAGCCGTGAACACGTGTGGAGGCAGCAGGGATAGCTGAACGTTTTGTTATAAGATTTGTGTAGGTCGGCTTGAAAATGAGGGTGTGGTCGCAGTTTGCAAATCATGTAATGATTTTTCATTTTTAGAAATCCCACACTCTACCGCTCCCCATTCATTCCTATGGGAAAATTTTGCCGCAAAAATTACAATATTTCGCGAACGATTCGGCGAAATTTTCCACACAGTAATAGCCCACCGATCGGGAACAATCCGCACGATTCGATATATTACTCGTCTATGTAGTGTAAAAACTGTGGGAGGAGTTAGGGGGGCAAATTTGGCTATAATAATAATAATAACTAGAAAAGATACAATTTCTGGGGAAATTGTGGGGCGTGGTCTTGCCTCCACCAATACTCCTGACTGGAGACGGTGCCCCTGGAGATGTAAATGTGATCCAACCGTGTGTCGATCCAATTCGGTCCATTGCCCCATCAAAAACTGCTCCATCAAAAACTAGCCCATCAAAACTGCACCATCAAAACTGCACCATCCTATTTGCCCCATCAAAAACTGGCTGCTATGGAGGGTTGCTATGGACTGGTTGCTATGGATGGGTTGCTATGGAGTGGTTGCTATGGAGTGGTTGCTATGGAGTGGTTGCTACGGACTGATTGCTATGGACTGGGTGCTATGGACTGGTTGCTATGGAGGGTTGCTATGGAGGGTTGCTATGGACTGATGGCTATGGACTGGTTACTATGGACGGGTTGTTATGGACGGTTGGTATGGACTGGTTGCTATGGACGGTTGCTATGGACGGTTGCTATGGACTGGTTGCTTTGGACTGGATGCTATGGAGGGTTGCTATGGAATGGTTGCTATGGAGTGGTTGCTATGGAGGGTTGCTATGGACGGATTGCTATGGACTGTTGCTATGGACTGGTTGCTATGGACGGTTGCTATGGACTGGTTGCTATGGACTGGTTGCTATGGACTGGTTGGTATGGACGGTTGCTATAGACTGGTTGCTATGGACCGGTTGCTATAGACTGGTTGCTATAGACTGTTGCTATGGACCGGTTGCTATGGAGTGGTTGCTATGGAGTTGTTGCTATGGAGTGGTTTCTATGGACTGATGGCTATGGACGGTTGCTATGGACTGGTTGCTATAGAGTGGTTGGTATGGACGGTTGCTCTGGATTGGTTGCTATGGACGGTTGCTATGGACTGGTTGCCCTAGACTGGTTGCTATAGACGGTTGCTATGGAGTGGTTGCTATGGAGGGTTGCTATGGAGTGGTTGCTATGGAGGGTTGCTATGGAGGGTTGCTATGGAGGGGTTGCTATGGAGGGTTGCTATGGACAGGTTGCTATGGAGTGGTTGCTATGGAGTGGTTGCTATGGAGGGTTGCTATGGACTGGTTGCTATGGACGGTTGCTTTGAACTGGTTGCTATAGACGGTTGCTATGGAGTGGTTGCTATGGAGGGTTGCTATGGACTGGTTGCTATGGACGGTTGCTAGGGACTGGTTGCTAGGGACTGGTTGCTAGGGACTGGTTGCTAGGGACTGGTTGCTAGGGACGGTTGCTATGGAGTGGTTGCTATGGAGGGTTGCTATGGAGGGTTGCTATGGAGTGGTTGCTATGGAGGGTTGCTATGGACAGGTTGCTATGGACTGCTTGCTATGGACTGGTTGCTAGGGACTGGTTACTATGGAGTGGTTGCTATGGAGGGTTGCTATGGAGGGTTGCTATGGAATGGTTGCTATGGACAGTTGCTATGGACAGTTGCTATGGACTGGTTGCTATGGACTGGTTGCTATGGACGGTTGCTTTGGACTGGTTGCTATGGAGTGGTTGCTATGGACTGGTTGCTAGGGACTGGTTGCTAGGGACTGATGGCTATGGATGGGTTGCTATGGACGGTTGCTATGGACTGGTTGCTATGGACTGGTTGCTATGGAGTGGTTACTATGGAGTGGTTGCTATGGAGAGTTGCTATGGAGGGTTGCTATGGAGGGTTGCTATGGACAGTTGCTATGGACAGTTGCTATGGACTGGTTGCTATGGACTGGTTGCTATGGACGGTTGCTTTGGACTGGTTGCTATAGACGGTTGCTATGGAGTGGTTGCTATGGAGGGTTGCTATGGACTGGTTGCTATGGACGGTTGCTAGGGACTGGTTGCTAGGGAGGGTTGCTATGGACTGGTTGCTAGGGACTGGTTGCTATGGACTGGTTGCTAGGGACTGGTTGCTAGGGACTGGTTGCTATGGAGTGGTTACTATGGAGTGGTTGCTATGGAGAGTTGCTATGGAGGGTTGCTATGGACAGTTGCTATGGACAGTTGCTATGGACAGTTGCTATGGACTGGTTGCTATGGACTGGTTGCTATGGACGGTTGCTTTGGACTGGTTGCTATAGACGGTTGCTATGGAGTGGTTGCTATGGAGGGTTGCTATGGACTGGTTGCTATGGACGGTTGCTATGGACTGGTTGCTAGGGACTGGTTGCTAGGGAGGGTTGCTATGGAGTGGTTGCTATGGACTGGTTGCTAGGGACTGGTTGCTATGGACTGGTTGCTAGGGACTGGTTGCTAGGGACTGGTTGCTAGGGACTGGTTGCTAGGGACTGGTTGCTATGGAGTGGTTGCTAGGGACTGGTTGCTATGGAGTGGTTGCTAGGGACTGGTTGCTAGGGACTGGTTGCTATGGACTGGTTGCTAGGGACTGGTTGCTATGGACGGTTGCTAGGGACTGGTTGCTAGGGACTGGTTGCTAGGGACTGGTTGCTATGGAGTGGTTGATATGGACTGGTTGCTATGGACGGTTGCTAGGGACTGGTTGCTAGGGACTGGTTGCTATGGAGTGGTTGCTATGGAGTGGTTGCTAGGGACTGGTTGCTATGGACAGTTGCTATGGACTGGTTGCTATGGACTGGTTGCTATGGACTGGTTGCTATGCATGGTTGCTATATGCAGAGCATGCAGAAGTTACGCAGAGCCAAAAAAAACTGAGCCATATCACCTCACAGTGTGTGGGAGGAGCTATAGAAAGCCCTCACAGATGTGTGTATATGAAGGATTTTACCTCAGCGTCTCCTAGGAAACCAATGTAAACATATGCAAACACACTCTAGCAGAGGAAAGTTCCCTCAGCCTTGTGTGGGAGGAGCCAACTCACCTCACAGCTGTTTGGGAGGTGTTATTAAACCCCTCAGCGTCTCCTAGGAAACCAATTGTTTGGTTTGCAGGCTCTCTGTAAACACAGCAGAAATTGAGGATTTTTTTTGAATACTTGTCCTTCAAATGAAGGTATTTACCTCACAGAAAACACCTCACAACTACCTCACAACTGTGTGTATGAAGGTATTTACCTCACAGAAAACACCTCACAACTACCTCACAACTGTGTGTATGAAGGTATTTACCTCACAAAAAACACCTCACAGAAAACACCTCACAACTGCCTCACAACTGTATGTATGAAGGTATTTACCTCACAGAAAACACCTCACAACTGCCTCACAACTGTGTGGGAGGAGCTATAGAATCCCCTTACAGCTGTGCGTGAGGAGTTTTAGTTACCTCAGCGTCTCCTAGGAAACCAATGTAAACATAAGCATGCAGCCTCTAAGCAGAGACTCAGATCCTGGATTTTTCTTAAATACTTGTCCTATTCAAATGATTGTATTTTAAAAACTATAAATCGTACAGCGAAGACCCTTGCTCTAAGCAGAGGAAAGTTCCCTGAGTCATATCACCACAGTGTGTGGGAGGAGCTATAGAAAGCCCTCACAGATGTGTGTATGAAGGTTTTTACCTCAGCGTCTCCTAGGAAACCAATATAAACATATACAAGCAGCTAAGCAGAGGAAAGTTCCCTCAGCCTTGTGTGGGAGGAGCCAACTCACACTCACAGCTGTTTGTGAGCAGTTATAAAACTCCACAGCGTCTCCTAGGAAACCAATTGTTTGGTTTGCAGCCTCTCTGTAAACACAGCAGAAATTGAGGAATGTCTTTTATTACATGTCCTGTTCAAATGGTTGTATTTTAAAAACTATAAATCGTACAGTGAATATCTTTATATTTTACGAATCACAAGACCCAGACCTACATTTTGATGTATAGTATGTCTCTGAAATAATAAAATTGAAGGCACAGTCGCAGTTTACAAATTCCAAAGATGATTTTAGTTTTCTAAACTTTGACCTCCATTGACTTCCATTGAAATAATGGATGGCGTAGGTTGCAAACAAATTATCATATTGTGAAAACAGTTTGATCAATCACTTAGCCGTGAACACGTGTGGAGGCAGCAGGGATAGCTGAACGTTTTGATATAAGATTTGTGTAGGTCGGCTTGAAAATGAGGGTGTGGTCGCAGTTTGCAAATCATGTAATGATTTTTCATTTTTAGAAATCCCACACTCTACCGCTCCCCATTCATTCCTATGGGAAAATTTTGCCGCAAAAATTACAATATTTCGCGAACGATTCGGCGAAATTTTCCACACAGTAATAGCCCACCGATCGGGAACAATCCGCACGATTCGATATATTACTCGTCTATGTGGTGTAAAAACTGTGGGAGGAGTTAGGGGGGCAAATTTGGCTATAAGAATAATAATAATAATAACTAGAAAAGATACAATTTCTGGGGAAATTGTGCGGCGTGGTCTTGCCTCCACCAATACTCCTGACTGGAGACGGTGCCCCTGGAGATGTAAATGTGATCCAACAGTGTGTCGAGCCAGTTCGGTCCATTGCCCCATCAAAAACTGCTCCATTAAAAACTACCCCATCAAAACTGCACCATCTTATTTGCCCCATCAAAAACTGGTTGCTATGGACTGGTTGCTATGGACTGGTTGCTACGGAGTGGTTGCTACGGAGTGGTTGCTACGGAGTGGTTGCTAGAGACTGGTTGCTATGGACGGGTTCCTATGGACGGTTGATATGGACCGGTTGCTATGGACCGGTTGCTATGGATGGGTTGCTATGGACTGGTTGCTATGGACGGTTGCTATGGACTGGTTGCTATGGACGGTTGCTATGGACTGGTTGCTATGGACGGTTGCTATGGACTGGTTGCTATGGACTGGTTGCTATGGACCGGTTGCTATGGACTGGTTTCTATGGACTGGTTTCTATGGACTGATGGCTATGGACTGATGGCTATGGACTGGTTGCTATGGACTGGTTGCTATGGACTGGTTGCTATGGACGGTTGCTCTGGATTGATTGCTATGGACTGGTTGCTATTGACGGTTGCTCTGGATTGGTTGCTATGGACTGGTTGCTATAGACGGTTGCTATGGAGTGGTTGCTATGGACTGGTTGCTATAGACGGTTGCTATGGAATGGTTGCTATGGACAGTTGCTATGGAGTGGTTGCTAGAGACGGTTGCTATGGACTGGTTGCTATGGAGGGTTGCTATGGTCTGGTTGCTATGGACGGGTTCCTATGGACTGGTTGCTATGGACGGTTGCTATGGACCGGTTGCTATGGAGTGGTTGCTATGGAGTGGTTGCTATGGACTGGTTGCTATGGACTGGTTTCTATGGACGGTTGCTATGGACGGTTGCTATGGACTGGTTGCTATGGACTGGTTGCTATGGACGGTTGCTATGGACCGGTTGCTATGGACCGGTTGCTATGGACCGGTTGCTATGGACCGGTTGCTATGGACCGGTTGCTATGGACTGGTTGCTATGGACTGGTTGGTATTGACGGTTGCTCTGGATTGGTTGCTATGGACTGGTTGCTATAGACGGTTGCTATGGACTGGTTGCTATGGACATGTTGCTATGGACATGTTGCTATGGAGGGTTGCTATGGTCTGGTTGCTATGTATGGTTGCTATATGCAGAGCATGCAGAAGTTACGCAGAGCCAAAAAAAACTGAGCCATATCACCTCACAGTGTGTGGGAGGAGCTATAGAAAGCCCTCACAGATGTGTGTATGAAGGTTTTTACCTCAGCGTCTCCTAGGAAACCAATGCAAACACACTCGAGTCTCAAACTGGCGGCCCTCCAGCTGTTGCAAAACTACAAGTCCAATGAGGCATTGCAAGAATGACAGTTACCAGCATGACTCCCACAGGCAGAGGCATGATGGGACTTGTAGTTTTACAACAGCTGGAGGGCCACCAGTTTGAGACCCTTGCAAGCAGAGGAAAGTTCCCTCAGCCTTGTGTGGGAGGAGCCAACTCACCTCACAGCTGTTTGTGAGGTGTTATTAAACTCCTCAGCGTCTCCTAGGAAACCAATTGTTTGGTTTGCAGGCTCTCTGTAAACACAGCAGAAATTGAAGAATTTTTTTTTAATACTTGTCCTTCAAATTAAGGTATTTACCTCACAGAAAACACCTCACAACTATCTCACAACTGTGTGTATGAAGGTATTTACCTCACAGAAAACACCTCACAACTACCTCACAACTGTGTGTATGAAGGTATTTACCTCACAGAAAACACCTCACAACTACCTCACAACTGTGTGTATGAAGGTATTTACCTCACAGAAAACACCTCACAGAAAACACCTCACAACTGTGTGTATGAAGGTATTTACCTCACAGAAAACACCTCACAGAAAACACCTCACAACTGTGTGTATGAAGGTATTTACCTCACAGAAAACACCTCACAACTACCTCACAACTGTGTGTATGAAGGTATTTACCTCACAGAAAACACCTCACAACTACCTCACAACTGTGTGTATGAAGGTATTTACCTCACAGAAAACGCCTCACAACTGCCTCACAACTGTGTGTATGAAGGTATTTACCTCACAGAAAACGCCTCACAACTGCCTCACAACTGTGTGTATGAAGGTATTTACCTCACAGAAAACACCTCACAACTGTGTGTATGAAGGTATTTACCTCACAGAAAACACCTCACAACTGCCTCACAACTGTGTGGGAGGAGCTATAGAATCCCCTTACAGCTGTGCGTGAGGAGTTTTTATTACCTCAGCGTCTCCTAGGAAACCAATGTAAACATAAGCATGCAGCCTCTAAGCAGAGACTCAGATCCTGGATTTTTCTTAAATACTTGTCCTATTCAAATGGTTGTATTTTAAAAACTATGAATCGTACAGCGAATATCTTTATATTTTACAAAACACAAGACCCAGACCTACATTTTGATGTATAGTATGTCTCTGAAATAATAAAATTGAAGGCACAGTCGCAGTTTACAAATTCCAAAGATGATTTTAGTTTTCTAAACTTTGACCTCCATTGACTTCCATTGAAATAATGGATGGCGTAGGTTGCAAACAAATTATCATATTGTGAAAACGGTTTGATCAATCACTTAGCCGTGAACACGTGTGGAGGCAGCAGGGATAGCTGAACGTTTTGATATAAGATTTGTGTAGGTCGGCTTGAAAATGAGGGTGTGGTCGCAGTTTGCAAATCATGTAATGATTTTTCATTTTTAGAAATCCCACACTCTACCGCTCCCCATTCATTCCTATGGGAAAATTTTGCCGCAAAAATTACAATATTTCGCGAACGGTTCGGCGAAATTTTCCACACAGTAATAGCCCACCGATCGGGAACAATCCGCACGATTCGATATATTACTCGTTTATGTAGTGTAAAAACTGTGGGAGGAGTTAGGGGGGCAAATTTGGCTATAAGAATAATAATAATATATATGTGAGATAACAATAAGTGCTCTTGCTATGCAAGACCACTTAATAATATATATGTGAGATTACAATAAGTGCTCTTGCTATGCAAGACCACTTAATAATATATATGTGAGATTACAATAAGTGCTCTTGCTATGCAAGACCACTTAATAATAATAAAAATATATATGTGAGATTACAATAAGTGCTCTTGCTATGCAAGACCACTTAATAATATATATGTGATATAACAATAAGTGCCCTTGCTATGCAAGACCACTTAACTAGAAAAGATACAATTTCTGGGGAAATTGTGCGACGTGGTCTTGCCTCCACCAATACTCCTGACTGGAGACGGTGCCCCTGGAGATGTAAATGTGATCCAACAGTGTGTCAATCCAGTTCGATCCATTGCCCTATCAAAAACTGCTCCATCAAAAACTACCCCATCAAAACTGCACTATCCTATTTGCCCCATCAAAAACTGGTTGCTATGGAGGGTTGCTATGGACTGGTTACTATGGACTGGTTGTTATGGACGGATTGCTATGGAGTGGTTGCTATGGACTGGTTGCTATGGAGGGCTGCTATGGACTGGTTGCTATGGACTGGTTGCTGTGGACTGATGGCTATGGACTGGTTGCTATGGACGGGTTGCTATGGACGGTTGCTATGGACGGTTGCTATGGATGGTTGCTATGGACTGGACGCTATGGAGTAGTTGCTATGGAGTGGTTGCTATGGAGTTTTTGCTATGGACTGGGTGCTATGGACGGATTGCTATGGAGTGGTTGCTATGGAGAGGTTGCTATGGACTGCGCCGTTATCTGTTTTTTTTTCAGCCCTTCCGCCTGGTTGGCTGGTGGAACTGTCTGTCTCCCTCGATGTGAGAGTGGCGGGGAACACCAGCCAACCAGGCGGAAGGGCTGAAAAAAACAGATAACGGCGCAGGAGCCCAAGTGAAGTGGGACATTTTTTTCCCTAGGCAGCGATTGGCGGGCGGTGGAGTGGGAGGCGCTGTGCCTCTGGTGCGCTGATTGGCCGTATGGGATATGATGCCCATGATGTGTACACGTATTTACAGCGCGGTGGCGGCGCCAAGTTTGATTTTCTCCATCTGGAGATGGAGAATCCAGGCAGCAAGGTAAGCAAAACACTTTCTCCTGTACCGCAGGGGAGAGAGACAGTGAGCAGTGCCAAGTAGAGAGCTGCTAAAGTAAACCAGCAGGTGATTGCCCTCTGTTCAGCGCTGCTCACTGTCTCTCCATGTGCATGGTTAATGTAGGAAAGGACAGAGCTGGGGGGGTGTCTGTGTAAATCTAAAGGGGTCTAGTGGTGAAGAGTGTTGCTGTGTAATGTAAAGGGGCCCAGAGGTGCATGGTACTGTATAATGTAAAAGTGGACCAGAGCTGTGTAATGTAAAAGGGGTCCAGAGTGCTGTGTAATGTAAAAGGGTTCCAGAGATGCGGTGCTGTGTAATGTAAAAGGGGTCCAGAGGTGTGGTGCTGTGTAATGTAAAAGGGATCCAGAGTGCTGTGTAATGTAAAAGGGGTCCAGAGATGCAGTGTCGTGTAATGTAAAAGGGGTCCAGAGATGCGGTGCTGTGGAACGTAAAAGGGGTCTAGAGATGTGGGTCAGTGTAGTCAGGTCAGTGTAGTGCAGGGATATGCAATTAGCGGACCTCCAGCTGTTGCAAAACTACAAGTCCCATCATGCCTCTGCCTCTGGGTGTCAGGCTTGTGGCTTTCAGAGTCTTGCTATGCCTCATGGGACTTGTAGTTCTGCAACAGCTGGAGGTCCGCTAATTGCATATTCCTGGTGTAGTGTATGCAGGTCAGGTCAGGTCAGTGTAGTCAGGTCAGTGTAGTCAGGTCAGTGTAGTCAGGTCAGTGTAGTCAGGTCAGTGTATGCAATGCAGGTCAGGTCAGTGTAGTCTATGCAGGTCAGGTCAGTGAGGTCAGGTCAGTGTATGCAATGCAGGTCAGTGTAGGCAGGTCAGTGTAGTGTATGCAGGTCAGTATAGTCCGGTCAGTGTATGCAATGCAGGTCAGGTCAGGTCAGTGTATGCAGGTCAGTGTATGCAATGCAGGTCAGGTTAGTGTATGCAATGCAGGTCAGGTCAGTGTAGTCAGGTCAGTGTAGTGTATGCAGGTCAGGTCAGTGTAGTCAGGTCAGTGTAGTGTATGCAGGTCAGGTCAGTGAGGTCAGGTCAGTGTAGTGTAGTGTAGTCAGGTCAGTGTAGTCAGGTCAGGTCAGTGTATGCAGGTCAGTGTAGTGTATGCAGGTCAGTGTAGTGTATGCAGGTGAGGTCAGGTCAGTGTATGCAATGCAGGTCAGGTCAGTGTAGTGTATGCAGGTCAGGTCAGTGAGGTCAGGTAAGTGTAGTTAGGTCAGGTCAGTGTATGCATTGCAGGTCAGGTCAGTGTATGCAATGCAGGTCAGGTCAGTGTAGTCAGGTCAGTGTAGTGTATGCAGGTCAGGACAAGTCAGTGTAGTCAGGACAGGTCAGTGTTATTGTATGCAGGTTATGTCAGGGTGTACTGACACATACACACACTCACGTAGGTCTGGGTATGTGTCAGCAGGGCCATCTTACTGAGCGGGCACCCCTGGGCACAGCTGGGGCCCCATCAGAGCCAGACAAATAGCACTAGCCGGGGGAGTGTCAGACTGTCAGTTGGTGCGCTCGGGACACAGAAATTAGTACTGGGAAAGCCTGCTGTGGTATGGCGACTTCAATGCGACAGTGTAGCTGTCAAATTCTGCCTCTGATGTTGGGGATGGGCGGGCCAATCAGGTGTCCCGCCTCCTTCGTCAGGAAAACTATCTCCCCACACACAGAGTACATCCTTGACCCGGCCAACCACAGAGGGGAACCCTGCTCCTCCTCCCTTCTCCAACCATTAGAGCAGCACCCTGCCGTCCTCTTGACTCCGCCCACCACAGAGCGCCACCCTGCCCCTCCCTGACCCCACTCACCACAGAGGGGAATCCTGCTCCTCCCTTCACCGAATCGCAGAACGGCACCCTGCCCTTCGTTCTGACTCCGCCCACAGAGCAGTGGTCACCTGGTGACACGCGGGGTCCGGTGATCTCGCTGCTGATCAGCGGGATAAAGAGGATGGATGCCGGGGCCCCCAGAAGGGCCAAGAGTAGTTTGGCGATGGTCCGGAGGCCCCCCGTGGTGCGAGCCAGATCCTGCCCCTGCAGTCTCTGAACCCCAGGTGCTGGCAGCGGTAGAGTATGCTATGAGGGGGAATATCATCACCAAAGTCAGGAGATCGAGAGAGAGCTGCAGAGGGTAGTGGCTGCAACTACCAGCATGACAGGGGGACTACAACTACCAGCATGACAGGGGGACTACAACTACCAGCATGACAGGGGGACTACAACTACCAGGGGGACTACAACTACCAGCACGACAGGGGGACTACAACTACCAGGGGGACTACAACTACCAGCACGACAGGGGGACTACAACTACCAGCATGACAGGGGGACTACAACTACCAGGGGGACTACAACTACCAGCATGACATGGGGACTACAGCTACCAGGGGGACTACAACTACCAGCATGACAGGGGGACTACAACTACCAGGGGGACTACAACTACCAGCATGACAGGGGGACTACAACTACCAGGGGGACTACAACTACCAGGGGGACTACAACTACCAGCATGACAGGGGGACTACAACTACCAGCATGACAGGGGGACTACAACTACCAGCATGACAGGGGGACTACAACTACCAGGGGGACTACAACTACCAGCATGACAGGGGGACTACAACTACCAGCATGACAGGGGGACTACAACTACCAGGATGACAGGGGGACTACAACTACCAGGATGACAGGGGGACTACAACTACCATCATGACAGGGGGACTACAACTACCAGCATGACAGGGGGACTGCAACTACCAGGGGGACTACAACTACCAGCATGACAGGGGGACTACAACTACCAGGGGGACTAAAACTACCAGCATGACAGGGGGACTACAACTACCAGCATGACAGGGGGACTACAACTACCAGCATGACAGGGGGACTACAACTACCAGGGGGACTACCAGCATGACAGGGGGACTACAACTACCAGGATGACAGGGGGACTACAACTACCAGGATGACAGGGGGACTACAACTACCATCATGACAGGGGGACTACAACTACCAGCATGACAGGGGGACTGCAACTACCAGGGGGACTACAACTACCAGCATGACAGGGGGACTACAACTACCAGGGGGACTAAAACTACCAGCATGACAGGGGGACTACAACTACCAGCATGACAGGGGGACTACAACTACCAGCATGACAGGGGGACTACAACTACCAGGGGGACTACAACTACCAGGGGGACTACAACTACCAGGGGGACTACAACTACCAGCATGCCAGGGGGACTACAACTACCAGCATGACAGGGGACTACAACTACCAGGGGGACTACAACTACCAGCATGACGGGGGACTACAACTACCAGGGGGACTACAACTACCAGCATGACAGGGGGACTACAACTACCAGCATGACAGGGGGACTACAACTACCAGGGGGACTACATCTACCAGCATGACACACTGTAAATCAGATATATTGTACTTTTATTCTTGAGAGTAGGTGAGTAAATTGGGGCAACCTTGTAGGGGCCTCATAGCATCACTTTGCCCAGGGGCCCATGATGCTATTAAGATGGCCCTGTGTGTCAGGTAGGTCACCCTGCGCCACTCCACCGGCCGCATTAAAAATGCTGTCCCCCCCAGATTTGTAAGGGTTCCTACACCCATGAATTTGCCTCAGTTGTGTGGTAGAAGCCAGAACTCACCTCACAGAAAACACCTCACAGTGTGTGGGAGGAGCTATAGAATCCCCTTAGAGCTGTGCATGAGGAGTTTTAATTACCTCAGCGTCTCCTAGGAAACCAATGTAAACACATGCAAACACACTCTAAGCAGAGGAAAGTCCCCTCAGCCTTGTGTGGGAGGAGCCAAACTCACCTCACAGCTGTTTGGGAGGAGTTATTAAACTCCTCAGCGTCTCCTAGGAAACCAATTGTTTGGTTTGCAGCCTCTCTGTAAACACAGCAGAAATTGAGGAATGTTTTTTAATACATGTCCTGTTCAAATGGTTGTATTTTAAAAACTATAAATCGTACAGCGAATCACAAGACCCAGACCTACATTTTGATGTATAGTATGTCTCTGAAATAATAAAATTGAAGGCACAGTCGCAGTTTACAAATTCCAAAGCAGATTTTAGTTTTCTAAACCTTGACCTCCATTGACTTCCATTGAAATAATGGATGGCGTAGGTTGCAAACAAATTATCATATTGTGAAAACGGGTTGGTCAATCACTTAGCGGTGAACACGTGTGGTGGCAGCAGGGATAGCTGAACGTTTTGATATAAGATTTGTGTAGGTCGGCTTGAAAATGAGGGAGTGGTCGCAGTTTACAAATCATGTGCTGATTTTTCCGTTTTTGACATTTCACACTCTAGCTCTCCCCATTCATTCCTATGGGAAAATTTTGCCGCAAAAATGACGATATTTCGCGAACGATTCAGCGAAACGTTCCACAAGGTAATAGCCCACCGATCGGGAACAATCCGCACGATTCGATCTATTACTCGTCTATGTAGTGTAAAAACTGTGGGAGGAGTTAGGGTGGCAAATTTGGCTATAATAAGAATAATAATATATATGTGAGATTACAATAAGTGCTCTTGCTATGCAAGACCACTTAATAATATATATGTGAGATAACAATAAGTGCTCTTGCTATGCAAGACCACTTAATAATAATAATATATATGTGAGATAACAATAAGTGCTCTTGCTATGCAAGACCACTTAATAATATATATGTGAGATAACAATAAGTGCTCTTGCTATGCAAGACCACTTAATAATATATATGTGAGATAACAATAAGTGCTCTTGCTATGCAAGACCACTTAATAATATATATGTGAGATAACAATAAGTGCTCTTGCTATGCAAGACCACTTAATAATAATATATATGTGAGATAACAATAAGTGCTCTTGCTATGCAAGACCACTTAATAATATATATGTGAGATAACAATAAGTGCTCTTGCTATGCAAGACCACTTAATAATATATATGTGAGATAACAATAAGTGCTCTTGCTATGCAAGACCACTTAATAATATATATGTGAGATAACAATAAGTGCTCTTGCTATGCAAGACCACTTAATAATATATATGTGAGATAACAATAAGTGCTCTTGCTATGCAAGACCACTTAATAATATATATGTGAGATTACAATAAGTGCTCTTGCTATGCAAGACCACTTAATAACACGGTAGTGTATTTAAAAGTCCAAGTCCTCGCTGTACTGATATTTTTATTAAGGGTTCATCATATACAGTACAGCCCCCCAATATCATACAATACAGTCCCCCATAACAGCACAGCCCCCAAATATACAGCCCCATAACACAGAACAGCCCCCCCCCCCAATATTCAGCCCCACCCCCCATAACACAATACAGCCCCCAATAACAGCACAGCTCCCATATTACACACACCCCACCCCAATATTCAGCACTGCCCCATAACACAGTACAGCCCCCAATATCACAAAGCACACCCCCCCCCCCCAATAACAGCAGTCCCCCATATCATACAGTACAGCTCCCCAATATCACACAACTCAGTCCCCATAACACAGCCCCCCAATATACAACACAGCACCCCAATATCACACAAATCAGCCCCCCACCTCATAACACAGTACAGCCCCCCAATATCACACAACACAACCCCCTCAATTTTACACAACACAGCCCCCCCAAAAACACACAACACAGCCCCCCCAATATTCCACCACCCATAACACAGTACAGTCCCCCCAAATCACATAACACAGCCCCCCCATATCATACAATACAGTCCCCCCATAACACAGCCCCCCAATACATCACACAGTAAGTCTCCCATATCTTCCCCCCATCCCATGTATGAAGAGAAGACAGTGAGGAGCCCGGTGTGGGGACGGGGGGGTGGATAAACACGGTCTCACCTGGCTGGCTTTGTGGAATTGTTTCCTCAGCCCGGCCACCGACATGCTGTCCTCGGTGTGTGATGGGGGAGGGGAGTCCGGTGTCCGCCCGGCAATCTGACAGAACAGCGAGGAGCGGGAGACATCTCAGAAGGAAAAAGTCCCACCCCCTGGGTGTGATTGGCGAAACCAAAAGCCCCCGCCCTCTGTGTACAATCACGGCAAGCTCGGCTTCAGGTCTGCAAGCAGTGATCGGGTGGAGGGGCGGAGCGCCGAGCTGGAGCTCAAGGAGGAGCTTTAACTGATTAACCCCATAAGTGGGAGAGAATGTGATTTCAATGCAGAACAGAGAGGCGGGACAGGCAGTCACATGAGTGTGCCTTATACAAACAAGGCAACGTCTGAATGAGTGAACGGAGCGCTCTCCCGGAGGTGCGGGGCCAAACATCGATTAATACAGTCGCATGCATCGGTGCCGCATCGGGGACACCCGAAACGCGATGCACCGATTAAATTTGACACCCCTACTAGGGAACATAATTAACCCCTTCCTCGCCCTCTAGTGTTAACCCCTTCCCTGCAAGTGGCATTTTTATACTAATCAATGCATTTTTATAGCACTGATCGCTATAAAAATGCCAATGGTCCCAAAAATGTGTCAAAAGTGTCCGAAGTGTCCGCCATAAGGTCGCAGCACCGATAAAAATCGCTGATCGCTGCCATTACTAGTAAAAAAAAAAATATTAATAAAAATGGCATAAAACTATGCCCTATTTTGTAGACGCTATATGTTTTGCGCAAACCAATCAAACGCTTATTGCTTTTTTTTTTTTTATGAAAAATATGTAGAAGAATACGTATCGGCCTAAACTGAGGAAAAAAATATATTTTTTATATATTTTTGGGGATATTTATTACAGCAAAAAATATAATTTTTTAAAAAAAATTGTCGCTCTATTTTTGTTTATAGCGCAAAAAATAAAAACCGCAGAGGTGATCAAATACCACCAAAAGAAAGCTCCATTTGTGGGAAAAAAAGGACGCCAATTTTGTTTGGGAGCCAAGTCGCACGACTGCGCAATAGCCGAATCGCAAAAAGTGGCCCGGTCATTGACCAGCAATATGGTCTGGGCCTGAAGTTATATGCCGATAAATACGGTAATAATATTACATATTTGTTTTTTTAGGACAAACAAGGCATTCATTTGACAATATTGTTGTGTACAAATGATTCCTAGACATATAAGTAACAGAATTCTAAAAACACTCTACAGCAGGTATTAGCAACCCCCGACATGCGTGCCATGTAAAGCCTTGTTTACTGGCACGCGACTCCCTCCACATCTGGAGAGCGGCACAGCAGGGCAGTGTCAGTGAGACACATCTTCTGCCTAGCCTGCCGATGTCATAGTTGCCCGACCCACAGCGGCACTAAGGGGAGTCCACTGTGCCTCCACACATTGTATAACAGTAGAAATAGTTTGCTTCTCTGCCTTTGCTACAGCTGCAACTGTCACTCGCAGTCACAGCAAAGACCCAATCAGCTCCTGTGATGGGAGGAGATTAGGTGACGGGCTGCAGGAGGGTGGGTCCTTGTTTCCATGGGGGGGGGGGACTGCGATTGGCCACTGCCAAGGTCAATCACAATCCTCCTAGCCCCGCCCACCATGAACAGTTAGATGACTTGCTTGGCTGCAATGAAAGGATCTCTTTTTGACTGAGAAAACAGCATCAGGTGACAGTTTCTTGAATTATTAATGAGCTGCTTGGAACTTTGGAAAAAGGGTCAGCCTGGTCGTAAAAAAACTTTTCTCTGAAGTTCATGGACAGACACAGCTCCAAATATTCTTGACAGTAGGGTTATGTTCCGTCTATCAGGAGAGGACTAGGCAGACATGTTAAACAGTTAAAAAAATATATAACACAGCAAAGCTGAACAGTACTACCCAGGGGGCAGTCCCTCAGGCTATAACCCCTCACCCGGCAGTCAGCAGCTCAGTTAATCAAAAAGCAGTACAAAACTTAGAAAAAGGAGGGGCACGTGCTCTGTCTGTCCATTAACTTCAGAGAAAAGGATTTTACAGCGAGTACATAATATTTTCTTTTGTTCATGGACGGACACAGATCCAAATATTCTTGACAGTAGGGACGTCCCCCAAGCAGTGTAAAAAAAAACGAGGGATGGGCACAGCAAGCAAATCAACTTCCACCCAAAAACAAACAGTACTGCTCAACGGAGGAGTTGCAACCTTAAACCGCCGCCTGCAAGACTTTGCGGCCGAAGCAAGCATCCGCAGATGCACTCACATCAACCTTGTAAAATTTTGTGAAGGTGTGAACGGACGACCAGGTTGCCGCCTTACACACCTGTGAGACAAACGCTTGATGTCAGAAAGCCGAGGAGGCACCTATTGCCCTGGTCGAATGCGCCGTGACTGGAAAGGGGGACGCTCGCCCCTGTAAGGCATAAGCTTGAATCATGACCTGTCTGATCCACCGAGAAATGGTGGCCGACGAGACCGCCAGGCCCTTCATTGGAACAGTCACAAACACAGTAAGTCTGACCTCCGAAACTTAGCCGTAGCAGAGAGATGCACTCGCAGAGCTCGGACCACGTCCAAGGAATGTAGAGCAACCTCTTTGGGATGTGACGGCCGAGGACACAGAGACGGAAGCACAATACCAAAGAAGACCTGACTAGTTCACTCATCCGGATTTGACAATCCAGGGACAACTGAGACTCGTCCCATTTGGACAGGATTTCCTTCTGCAAGACACGAGTGTGGAATTGAGCATACAGTACCGCCTCCAAGGTGGTCACCATGAGACCCAGGACTCGCATGCAGAAGCGCAGAGTCGACCACCTGCGTGATGCCAACAGCTTCACCACCGACCGAAGAGTCTGCAACTTCTCCAAGGGGAGGAAAACTCTTGCCTCCAGAATTAAGCCCAGGTACTCCAGGCGCTGAGTCGGCACCAACACCGACTTCTGTAGGTTCAATACCCAACCGAACTCTTGAAGAGTCTGACTGGCGAACGCCACATCGTCCTCTAATTCTGAGCCCGAAGCGGATCTGAGCAGGAGGTTGTCCAAGTAGCCCATGATATCGATTCCTCGCTGTCTCAGCAAAGCCAGAATCGGAGCGAGCACCTTGGTGAAAACCCTTGGTGCTGATGCCAGGCCAAAAAGGGAGAGCCACTAACTGGTAGTGGTTGTCCCCGACCGCAAAGCGCAGAAACCGCTGATGTCTGGTATATATGGGGACAGTGTCAACCACCTGCGGGATGCCAACAGCTTATGTTTCTTTGATGTCCAAGGATGCCAGAAAATCCCCTGCATGGAGTGCAGCGACCACAGAGCGAACTGATTCCATCCTGAACTTTCGTACCCTCACAAAGGCGTCGAGGGCCTTGAGGTGCAGGATTGAACAGACCCGTGCTTTTTTGGGACTATAAACAGATTGGAGTGGAATCCCTGAAACCTTTCCGGCAGAGGCACAGGTACTATTACCCCACGCCTCAGCAGGTCCTGCACTGCCCCCAATAGGGCATTCCGTCGGACCTGGAAGAAAGTGAAGGTTTGAGGGAAAGAATCCGTTTGGTGGACAAGAAAGAAACTCCATCTTGTACCCTGATGAAACCACTTTGCAAACCCACTGGTCGAAAGCAGGGAGGTCCATCGAGCTGCAAACTCACAAAGGTGACCCCCACCCGAGAGGCGGGGGGTGTAAACCTTGATGTTGTCACAGATTTGTTCGCAGGCTTGTTTAGCTTGCGAATCCAGAGATGCTTTTGTCCCTCGGCTGGCCCCTCGTCAGCCTGGGAACGCTTTACCTGCGGGCCCAGACTGACCAAAAAAAAACGCTTTTCTGATTTTTATATTTACATCCTTTTATTTTTTCCAATAGACAGGCAAATACATGTTTACACCAGTCATAGTAGTTACATCTTAATATATAAGTGCTGGGTCTTCCGCTATATTTAAATCTGTAAAGCGTTGGGTAATTTGTATAATCTCTGCCCAGAAGGTTTTCAGGTCGGAACAGCTCCAGAAGATGTGCAGCATGGTACCTCTTTCCTTCTGACATCTCCAGCATATGTCTGGGACGTCTGGAAAGATCGTATTCAGTTTTTCCGGTGTTTTATACCATCTAGTAAAAATCTTAAAGTTCGTTTCTTGTATTCTCGTACACCTTGTTGTCTCGTGTATCAACCTGCACATCCTCTGTTGCTGCTCCTGACCAAAGGTCCTCCCCATTTCTCTTTCCCATTCCCCTATACATCTCAGTGTGGATCCTTCTGACTGTATTATTAGTAGTCCGTAACATACTGAAAGTGTGTGGGCTATTACTCCCTTTCCGTTACAGAGCTTCTCAAAACTAGTAAGAGGTCTAACAAACCTGTCTGGTTCTGGGAGTGCACTGAAAAAGTGAGCAAGTTGAAGTGCACTCCAAAATTTAAGCCCAAATCTGCTCTCTTGCTCAGTCATTTCCTCGATCGTCGGCCAGGCTCCATTTTGAATGAAACGATGTCATGGATATACAATAGCCTGGCAGCTTACCTGTGTTTCCATCTGTTCAGTAGAGGCCTGACTCTGTTCTGGTTCCCCTTTTATCACTTCCTCTTCCTGTATGGCCCCACCCAGGCCAGCCCAGGAAGTCTTTATTAACTGTTGCTCTACAGGTCTGCAGTGCTGTTCAACAGTGTAGTTTGCTAGTTCCTGTTTCCAGTGTGCTACAATCATCTTTCCGTGTACCGTTTTGGCTTGTTCCCGACTCTGTAGAGGCGCTCTTCAGTACCTCGTTCATTGGAAAGGCTTTGGTCCTGAGGAGAGGTATTGGGTTCCTGCATCAGGGGTCTTTGCACCTCGTCTATTGAAGAACTTTCATCTGAAGTTTCCCTCTAAACCCGGACCCAGGCGGGGAAGGGGGAGGCCTCGTAAGAGGGAGGGTACTGTCATGGATATGCAATAGCTGTCATGGATATGCAATAGCCTGGCAGCTTACCTGTGTTTCCATCTGTTCAGTAGAGGCCTGACTCTGTTCTGGTTCCCTTTTTATCACTTCCTCTTCCTGTATGGCCCCACCCAGGCCAGCCCAGGAAGTCTTTATTAACTGTTGCTCTACAGGTCTGCAGTGCTGTTCAACAGTGTAGTTTGCTAGTTCCTGTTTCCAGTGTGCTACGATCATCTTTCCGTGTACCATTTTGGCTTGTTCCTGACTTCTGCTGTTTGCCTGTGCCCCTGACCATTTGCCTGTCCCACGGTTATCCTTGTCTGCCTGTTGCCCTGACCTCGGCCTACCCATCACCACCGTTTGTCCTGCTGGCTGCTTCCCCTCTCTCCCTGCAGAGTGTGACTTAGGGAATCTTGGGGTCGCGACCTGGATCCAGTTGCGGCCAAGGCCATCCCCACCATCAGGGGCTCTGGTGAATACAAAACTGGGTCTTAGACTCCAGGCCCTGGGTGATCTTGGGTTCACACTTCGTCTCTGCTAGCAGTAGTCGGCTATAGGGTTCACCACCCTTTGGTGCATCCCTGACCCCAACGGGTGCACTTGTCGCCTGGCCACGGGTGACCTGACACTGGATGTGTAAATGCATCCAGTGTCCCTCAAAAATCGGAAATCCTTTCCTTCACACCCTGGTTGAAATATAGGGTTACCCAATACCGGGTACAGGGGCTAGGTTTCAGGGACTATCCCCAGTGTAGGGAACAGTATCGAGCAGAGTTTAGCCGTGTTTCCTACCACCGGGTGTTCCCTCATTTCTCTAGGCCAGTGATATGCAATTAGCGGACCTCCAGCTGTTGCAAAACTACAAGTCCCATCATGCCTCTGCCCCTGGGTGTCATGCTTGTGGCTGTCAGAGTCTTGCTATGCTTCATGGGACTTGTAGTTCTGCAACAGCTGGAGGTCCGCTAATTGCATATCCCTGCTCTAGGCAGTACCATGTAACACCAGGAAGCTCCATTTAATAAAATCCCTGATTGAGCTTGTTCTATCTGAACCCATAATTTAGTCTCCCTGTGTCTGTTCCAGTCTATAATTCTATTCAGGTGTACAGCCTGATAATATTTCCGTACGTCTGGTACTGATAGTCCTCCCTGTGCCTTATTAAGGGTAAGTTGTTTACGCTGTATCCTCGGATGTTTGTGTGCCCATATAAATTCAAATATTGTCCTCTGACACTGAAATAGTTTGGCGGGATATACACTGGCAATGCCTGGAATAAATATAGAAATTTAGGGAGTATACTCATCTTTACGATGTTACATCTCCCTAACCACGTGTGATATCCCGGATTCCATGTATCTAATAGCTGCTTTACTTTTTGTAGTAAAGGTGGAAAGTTTAAATCAAAAATCTTTGCTACATTTGTTGGGATTAGGGTTCCTAAATAAGTTAGGGCTTTGTTCGTCCATTTAAACTTAAAGGATCACTAAAGGAATTTTTTTTTAGCTAAATAGCTTCCTTTACCTTACTGCAGTACTGGTTTCATATCCTCATTGTTCGTTTTTGCTTTGAAGTTGCTGTAATTCTGCTCTGATCTCCACACTTCCTGCTTGTCTGGCTCCTTATGAAAAATCTCATGGCAGCTTTTCACTGTGGTCCAAGCTGTGTGTCTAAAACTCCTCAGAACCAATCAGATTCATTTTAAAAACAAAACACTGCCCTGAATTTGTTTGTTTTTGTTCTGTGGGTCTCTTTACTTCACAGAAACATGAAACCAGTTTAAAAACAAAAGTGAAACTGCAGGTACATTATATGATTGAATTTAATCTATTTTTAATCATTTTTAAAAGGAATCAGTTAACTTTTATGTCTCTATACCCTGTAAACAGTCATTTCAGCAAAACATTTTTTTCCTTTAGTGACCCTTGAGCCCTGGTTCACACTGGGTACGATTTGGAACGATTTGAGATGCGATTTGACATGTCAAATCGCATCTCAAATCGGCGGCAATTGTCGGCAATGGCACTGTCCTAATCAGTGCGACGCCACATCTGCGATTTCAAAAAGTAGTTCCTGTACTACTTTTTGCGATTTCGGGCCGCGATTTACATTAAATTGCGGCCGAAATCGCGGCAAAATCGCGGCCGCGAAATCGCGGTAAAATCGCGCATTTTACCGCGATTTTGAATTCGCAGCAGTGTGAACCTAGGCTTAAAGTCTTTTTTTCAATTGCATTATCGCTATTTGTGGAAGATTTAGAGCCATTGCCTCAGATTTGTTAAAATTAATGCATAGATTTGAGATCGAACCATATCGTTCAAACTCTCTCATCAGTTCTGGTATTGTAGACATAGGGTTATTGAGTGTGAATAACATGTCGTCTGCATAAGCCGAGATTTTACACTGTATGTTCTTTATTTGTATTCCTACTATGTCTTGGTTTAGTCGGATCATGCAGAGAAAGGGTTCCAACGACAGGGCGAAAAGGAGTGGAGACAGGGGGCATCCCTGTCGTGTCCCGTTAGAGATATCAAAGGTTTCTGAAAGTATGTGGCCTGAGTAGAGCAGATGTAAATCAACCGTTACTGCTGCTGCCACCGCCATAGCGAAGAAAACGACTGGTAAAAGCGTGCAAGGAGACATCCAGCAGTACCTGATAGTATTGCCACCCGTCTCCCGTCGGGGATCCACGAGCAAGGCGGAAGCTGGGCGCTGTGTACCGGTGGATACAGGCGTGGAGAAGATACACTCCCCACGAGGTCCTTCCGGGTCAAGTGTCGGGCGGAAGACGGAGGCGCCCCCGCTGGCTGGAGGACGAACGGGGAAGGAGGAAAAGGAGACATGGAGATCAGCGATATTAGAGCTTTACTAGAAGCTCTCCCTACCCGGCAGGACTTGGCTGCTCTCCCCACAAAACAGGACATAGAAGCATTGATCCTCCGTGTGGAGGAGACACACCGCCATGACCTGGAGCTAGTAAGGACTGATTTAACTACCCTAGCAGAGAAGGTGGCGGGGGGGGGAAACGCTATAAAATCCCTGGAACAGCGAATGGGAGAGTATGAAAAAGTACAGAGTAGAGCTGCACTACATTATCGCGATCTTTTTCCCGTTGCAATTCTTGACACAGGATTTGGCGATCTTTGACATGAAAAGAATTTTCTCTCTGCACTTTGGTATGCAAAGAATTTCCTGTCTGCTCTCAGCCAAAAGTCAGTCTGGGCAATCTGCCAAGTCTGGGCAGCCTGCCAAGTATTAAAATCATTCTTTATCAGTGGAAAGTTAAGTATAAACATTGTATCACTTCAAAAGGAATAAACTTCTGTATGTAAATTAGGGAACTTTAACCACCAAACCTTTTTCTGACAGCTCTTTTCAATTTAAAATCATAATTTTTTTTTGCTAGGAAATTACTTGGAACCCCCAAACATTATATATTTTTTTAGTAGAAACCCTAGAGAATAAAATGGCGGTTGTTGCAATATTTTATGTTGCACTGTATTTGCGCAGCAGGCTTTTTAAATGCAATTTTTTGGGGAAAAAATTACTTTAATGAATCAAAAAAAAACTAGCCAGTAAAGTTAGCCCATTTTTTTTTTTTTTTTTTGGTATAAATGTAAAAGATTTTACGCCGTGAGAATCGTGAGAGAATCGTGATCTTCATTCTAAGCAAAAAAATCGTGATTCTCATTTTGGCCAGAATCGTGCAGCTCTAGTACAGAGTATACAGGCGGATCTAATAATAGACCTACAACTACAAACAGAGATGCTCGAGGACAGGGGCCGCAGGAATAATCTGCGGGTGAGGGGGCTTCCGGAGGTATTGGAGGTCGAGGATTTGGAAGGGAAAATGAGAGCGGTATTCCAGAATATTTTAAACTCACCTACTACTGACTTGGTGATAGATAGGGTGCATAGAGCTCTAGGCCCTAAACCGTAAAATCCTATGAGACCAAGGGACATAATTTGCCGCATACACAGATACCAGCAAAAGGAATTGATCCTCAGGGCAGCTTGGAACAAGGGGGACATTACTCACGAGGGGGCCCATATTAAAGCGGAGTTCCGGACACAATTTCACTTTTTAAATATAAATACCCCTGTAATACACAAGCTTAATGTATTCTATTAAAGTTAGTCTGTAAACTAAGGTCCGTTTTGTTAGGTTGTTACAGCATTTAGACACTTTATAAAATAGAAATAGACTGTGGCCATCTTAAGTGTGGGCATCATGAAGCCAGACTGTATGACTTCCTGGCTTTCAGCCTTGCAGATCTCGCACATGCTCAGTGCTGCACAAGCAGTGTAATAGCATTCAGATCAGGTTTCAGCACCTGTACTGTCCAAGTCACATGATTCTTCGAGACTGGGGAGTGCACAGACTCCTGGAAAGTTACACCCTCTACATTCCCAGGAGTCTGTGCGATGTAGGTTAGGAAGATTAAGCACCTAGGTGCAGGAAGTGGGAAGATTAACTATTCTGCCTAGCAACAACACTTTGAAGGCATCTAAAAAAAAAAAAAAAAATTCTTAAAGGACTAATGAATTGTTTTTAAAACTACTGATGTAATGTTATATTTATGGGTGGAACTCCACTTTAAAATCTTACCAGATGTGTCACGAGCCACACTTCAGCGAAGGGCTTGTTTGTGACCCGTACTGGATAGGGCTAGAGAACAGGGTTGTACCTACAGATGGGGGTACCCACTGGCAGTTACATTTCGAAAGGGCGCTGCCTCATTTCCCCTCCGTGTACCCGCAGAGCTACCAGAGCTCTTTCAGTTTCTGGAGATCAGTGGGGATCCGAGGGGGACCCCTGAACTTCCAAGGACGAATTAAGAAAATGCAAGCAATACAGCAACCTGCACGGTCCTTACAGGAAGGGGCAGAGGAAAAGGGACAATAACTTGAACTTGAACTTGAACCCCCCAGTGGGAGACAAGGCTTACTGGAATAAGGAGATATAGTAGTTCCCATATAAGCTAAACTTTTTTTTGCCCATTTTTTCTTTTTTTTTTTTTCGACTACTTGGTTACCCCACCATCTCTTTTTTTTTTTTTTTTTTTTTTTTTTTTTAAGGGAGAACTGTTCAAAGAGGAGGTGATGGGGAATGATGAATTGTTAAGGACGGAGAGCAAATTGTAGTAAGAGTTTAAGGCTCCAATAAAATAAGAAAAGCAAACGGACCCTTAGAAGTGGAAGGGGGGGGGTATATTTTTCCTCCTAACATTTCCCTCCCTTTTTTTGGGGGGGGGGGGGATTTTCGACTCGGAGGGGGGTGAACGCAGGAGGGGAAGGGTTGGGAAATAGGTAAGGGGGATGTCCCCCAGAGGCCCTGCATATGGCATATGGGATTAGGAATAGCCTTATCCGCTTTTTTTGTTGTTGTTGTTTTTATGTTTTATTTACATGGCATCACCGGGGGTATAACATGTATAATGTTAAATGTATAATGTACCAGGGGTATAATGTGTAACAGATACTGGGTATTTCTTGTTTAATATTACTACTTAATACGGGACGAAGAGAGATGTTGTCTGGGGAACTATAGGCGCATGCAGATAGACAGACATGTGGGGATTATGTGTTTTATTCTTTTTTTTTGGGGGGGGGGGGTGGGGGGGTTGTTTTTTTTTAGATTTGTGTGGGGGTTTTTTCACACTATACTTAAGTGGCCAAATTGTAGAAAATGGCCTTGTAACGCACAAAATAGGGGGGGGGGGTTGAGAAAATGAAGGATATATAGATATGGACATGGGGGGACACTGATATTGGTTCATATGGACACAGATAGGTATACACAAACACATAAACGGAGTCGAGTTCAGTGGGTTGTAAGGGTATAGTAACTATTTTTGAGCCCTGGAATGGACTCCTTTACATATTTTTAATATATATATATATATATATATATATATATATATATATATATATATATATATATATATATATATATATATATATATATATATATATAATCTGGTGGTATGATTAATTAGTGGAATATTTGTAAAGATGTATATATATATATATATATATATATATATATATATATATATATATATATATATATATATATATATATATATATATAAATAAAAATATCTATATATATATAAATATCTATATATATATATATATATAAATATTGCACTGTACTTGCCTTGCACAGGGGTATACAACATTGGTACGGAAGGGGGGGGGTGAGGATACAAGGGGGAGGGGTCATGACACAGGGGAATTTTTTTTTTCTCTCCACCCAGACATATGGATTTGTAGACGTGTAAAGTGAGAAGTGAGCGCATGCGCATAGGTATGAACAAAATGAATAATATATCACTCTAATCCTGTAATTAAAGCGGGGGTTCACCCTATTTTTATTCTAGCATTACATTCGGCATCGTAGCGCGAGCTACAGTATGCCGGTCTTACATTTTTTATCCCCGTACTCACTGTGCTATTGTACATTGAAGATTCCGGGGAATGGGCGTTCCTATGGTGAGAGAAGGTGATTGACGGCCGGCCCTGGCACGTCACGCTTCTCCGGAAATAGCCGAAATAGGCTTGGCTCTTCACGGCGCCTGCGCATAGCCTGTGCGCAGGCGCCGTGAAGAGCCAAGACCTACTCCGGCTGTTTTCGGGGAGCGTGACGTGCCAGAGCCGGCCGTCAATCATCCTCCCTCTCCATAGGCACGCCCATTCCCCGCGGGAGTCGGAATCTTCAATGTGCAATAGCGCAGTGAGTACGGGGATAAAAAATGTAAGACCGGCATACTGTAGCTCGCGCTACGATGCCGAATGTAATGCTGCATTGTTGTTAAGGAGGGTGAACCACCGATTTAAGTATTTAATTTATTTGAATCTATGTGATATTTGGGCTAGATGGGACGGGCCGGGGGGGGGAATAAATTGGTGGAGGTTGTCCCTCGTTCCCTCAGTCTCCTTCCCTCCTTAAAATATACATCCCTTTTTTTTTGCCCTCCAGATGGGAATCTAGTATTTATACTCGAATGTACATAAGAATCTTACTGATACCCCCTCTTAGGTTCATGTCCCTCGGAGGGGTCCTAAAAAGGGGACAGAGCCCTTTTTTTTTTTTGGGCCTCCTTTTATTTTTGGGAGAGTTCCATTAGAGGCTTATATAGCCCTCTCCATTGATATTCTGTTATGTTGATATGGGGGACAGGGAGGAACCGGGAACCTAACCCTCTGACCATTTCAGGCCAATACATACCCTAATAGGTCGAGACCGTGAGCGTTTTTTGTTTAGCAAGAGCTAATATATTAGATAGAGAAGGGAACTACCCTCTCGGTAGGGGAAGGGTGGGAAGAAGGGTGGGGGGGGGGTAAGGATAAAGTATAGAGGGGTTTGTTTTTTCTTTTTTTTCGAGTGTAAGACGGGATGGAGACCCTAGACATATATGTGTGAAATATACTACAGCGCTATTAAATAATTAATTCCAAGTGCACCAAAATAAACAAATAATACAGCTGCTATCTGAGTGATGACCAAATCAAAAACCAGTGACACGGGGAGGAGCCTGCGATCGAATCCGAGTGCATCGGATCAAGCTGAGGAGACAGCTACTGAGCGGCGTGTTCATGCTTTACTCTAAAGCGGGGATTCGTGAGTGCATAAGTTGAAGCCTTAGGATCACATTATCCATAAGCCTATGATTATTGCGCAATGAGTTTTTCTCTTTCTTTTACATATACAACCTGCCTGTGAGTGTCTGCTCTATTGAGTGCAGCGGTGAAGCGCTGGGACAGCAATCACACTGGAAGGGGTTTTTTTCCTGAATGGGACTTGTTTGCTAATCTTATGTGCACATTTTTAAGTTTGCATCCAGCATTGGTGTCACGTATGGAGTAATTCTCTCCCTGATTAGTTTGTATGGTTTGTCACCTATAAGTTAATAATAGCGCATCTATTTAATTTTATGAGACCCTAGACATATTATCATTAAACGCCAAGGGACTAAATACACCAGAGAAAAGGAAGATCCTCCTCCAGGATCTACGACGAATGGGAACAGATATTGCATTTATTCAAGAGACACACTTCACAGAGGAGAAAGTTCCAAGTTTAAAGAGTCGCGGGTTCCCAACAGTGTACCATTCCACAAACCAAATGGCAAAGTCGAGAGGAGTATCTATTATGCTAGCTGAGAGAGTACCATGGAAATATATAGATGCGAGATATGACAAGGCAGGACGTTTCTTATTTGTAAAGGGGGAAATCGGTAATATAAGGGTTACATTAGCCACCATGTATGCCCCTAATGAGAATCAAGCAACATTTTTGAACAAGACCCTGGGGATTCTTATGGAATTCACAGAAGGGAATCTGATTTTGGGGGGGGGGACTTGAACATTAGACATAAAGGAGGACACATCCTCAGGAATGTCATCTATTACTCATAGTGCCCGAAAACGTATTACGCAAACCCTCCATAAGAATCAATGAATTGATATATGGCGATTGTTACATCCTAAAGAAAAAGGACTATACGTTCTTCTCCTCCCCCCATAAATCTTATTCCCGGGTAGATCTATTTTTGGTGCCTCATGCTTAACTACACTCCGTGAAAGAAGCTAAAATAGGGTCTACCACATGGTCGGACCAGGCACCTATTTTTCTGACATATGATCTACAGGATTTTTCTAAACCTAGATCTAACCAATGGAGGTTAAACGGAAGCCTATTAAGAGATAAAGAGGTCCTGGAAGACGTGACCAAAGAGATACATTTTTATTTTGACACCCCCTACTGTGACCCAGGAATAATATGGGAGGCGCATAAGGCGGTTATCAGGGGGGTGCTGATAAAACACGGGTCCAGGATTAAGAGAGAAAGATCAAAACAGCTTAAAGGCCTACTGAAAGATCTAACTATATTGGAGGAGAAGCATAAGCAGACACGATCTAGATCGGTAGAAAGAGATCTTGTTAGAAAAAGAACACAAATTACAGATATCCTCTACCATAAAGCAAAGGCGGATATTCAAAGATGCAGGAAAATCTCATATGAATCAGGAGACAAATGTGGGAAACTACTAGCTAGAGCCCTGCGAGACCAGAAGCTAAGTAATTATATCCCACAGATTACTAGATCTAATAATTCAAAAATAATGAAGCCAATGGATATACAGTTGTGTTCAAAATTATTCAACCCCCCAATGCTGTAAAGGGTTTTAGGGAATTTAGTGTACATTTGTAATTGTATTCAGAATGAAATCCTACAAGGACTTCTTAAAGAACCATATGCAACTAAAATTACATCAATTGGTTTTGTAATACAGTAGTAAATGTTTATTTTGTGAATTCTTCATTTACACAATTATTCAACCCCTTAAAGACTACCACTCTGAAGAACAGAGGTTCATTGAAGTGTTTTCAATCAGGTATTGAAAACACCTGTGGATGTCAGGGAGCAGCAATAAAGCCTAATAAGCACCAATCAGGCAGCTTTAAAATGACTGTGATACTCAGCTCCTTCTAGACATTTACTGGTGTGGTTACAAACATGGTGAAGTCAAGAGAATGGTCCGGGAAGACAAGAGAAAAGATGATTACTCTTCACAGGAAGGGCAATGGCTATAAGAAGATTGCAAAGATGTTAAACATACCAAGAGACACCATAGGAAGCATCATTCGCAAATTCAAGCCAAGGGGCACTGTTGAAACGCTACCTGGTCGTGGTAGAAAGAAGATGCTGACTTTGACTGCTGAGCGCTACCTGAAGCGTAGAGTGGAGAAAAGTCCCCTTGTGACTGCTGAGGAACTGACAAAAGATTTGTCAGATGTGGTTACTGAAGTTTCTGCTCAGACAATACGGCGCACACTGCGTAATGAAGGCCTCCATGCCAGAACTCCCAGGCGCACCCCCTTGCTGTCTCCAAAGAATAAGAAGAGTCGATTGCAGTATGCAAAAATCATGTGGACAAACCACAAAAGATTTGGGATTGTGTTCTCTGGACTGATGAAACAAAATTAGAAGTGTTTGGGCCCATGGATCAATGCTATGTTTGGAGGAGGAAGAACAAGGCCTATGATGAAAAGAACACCTTGCCTACTGTGAAGCATGGCGGGGGGTCAATCATGCTTTGGGGCTGTTTTGCTTCTGCAGGTACAGGGAAGCTTCAGCGTGTGCAAGGTACCATGAATTCTCTTCAGTACCAGGAGATAGTGGATAACAATGTGATGCAGTCCGTCACAAACCTGAGGCTTGGGAGACGTTGGACCTTTCAACAGGACAATGATCCCAAGCATACCTCCAAGTCCACTAGAGCATGGTTGCAGATTAAAGGCTGGAACATTTTGGAGTGGCCATCGCAGTCACCAGACTTAAATCCGATTGAGAACCTCTGGTGGGACTTAAAGAAAGCAGTTGCAATGCGTAAGCCTAAGAATGTGACTGAACTGGAGGCTTTTGCCCATGACGAATGGGCGAAGATATTCGTAGATCGCTGCAAGACACTTGTGTCAAGCTATGCTTCAAGTTTAAAAGCTATTATAACTGTAAAAGGATGTTGTACTAAGTACTAAGATTGAATGTCAATTGGGGGTTGAATAAAACTGATAATGATGTGAGCACAGAAAAGACATTTGTGGTTATTTCATTATAAATGTTATGTTATATTTGTCTGACCTACACGTGCCTCTTTGATTTAATTGTAAGCAGGATGACAGGATGATCAAAATCAATGTCAAACTGGGCGAAACAATCAATTTCATTGGGGGTTGAATAATTTTGAATACAACTGTAGCTCAAGAATTTCAAAAATATTTCCACGCCTTGTATAATCTTCAGGGTAATCCCCCTACAGCAACCCAAATAGAGCAATACCTTTCAGAATCACTAATGCCTAAACTCCCGGAAGGAGCTAGGGAGAAACTAGAGGAACCTATCACAAAAAAAAGAAGTAGAAGAAGCGGTGGGAGTGATGAAACTGGGGAAAGCACTGGGTCCGGATGGATTGACAGTGCAATACTATAGAACATTACTCCCCTTATTAGTGGATTATATGACTAAACTTTTTAATGCATTGGGGTCTTCAGCATCGTTAACAAAAGAAACCCTGCTAGCGTATATAGCACTAATACCGAAAGAGGGGAAAGACCCGGCACTCTGTGGAAGCTATTGCCCAATCTCCCTCCTAAACCAGGATCTTAAAATATTCGCAAAGATTCTGGCGAATAGGATTCAAGTATATCTACCGAATATTATACACCTAGATCTAGATCCCTGCACGTGAGGCCCGAGATAATACTACACAAGCGATTAACCTACTACCGATAGTAAATATAACAAGAACGCAATCGGTATTTCTGAACGCGGATGCTGAAAAGGCCTTCGACAGGGTGGACTGGAGGTATATGCAGGCGGTACTACAGTATATAGGTTTCGGGGAAAAAGCACTATTATGGATTTCCTCCATTTACTCTTGTCCATCGGCCAGAGTAAGGGTGGCTCCTTGCCTTTTCTGGATTGTGGAAGTAATGTGCTCTTACCCCCAGTGGCATTCTCAATAATGTCATCCAGTGAGACTCCAAATAGCCTCTCTCCCTGGAAGGGCAAATCTGCCAGAGCCTTCTTGGAAGTCTGGTCCGTGGACCAGCATTTAAGCCATATCAGGCGATGTAGTACCACAACAGAAACTGAGGCTCTGGAAAGCAAAGGAGCTGTATCCAGGGCTGCATCGCAGACATATTTAAGGCCATGCACCAACTGGTCAGCCAATTCCATGCAGACCGGGAAGCCTGTTGCTTCTCCAACTCACGGTGCAAAAATTTTGCCCACTCAGTAAGAGTCTGTGACACCAGGGTCGCGGCCAATACTGGTCGCAATGCTGACCCCAGTATGGTGAGAACATGGACCGGGCCACCGCTTTGGACCTCCTGTCTGCAGGGTCCTTAAATGCAGGGGTCCCCTCTACCGGAATTCTGGTGGACTTGTTCAACCTGGACACCGGGGGGGTCCACAACCGGGGAAGATGCCCATTTTTTCAAAAGGCTCTCCTTAAAAAGGTTAACGACCCACCATGCATTTTGGGACCGCAAAGGTCCTCTGCAGCCGTTCCCATTCCTTGTCTATAAACTTCTGAAAATAAGTTACATAAGGAAATACTTTAGCAGTGTGGGTCGGCTTGTGGGACCCAAAAGGGACCGACGTCTCAGTAAATGCCCCAGCCGTATCCTCCAGTTTGAGGGTTTCCCGCACTGCGATGATAAGTGCTCCAACAAGCGCCTTCCTCTGCGCTGACCCGGACACGGAGTCTTCCTCACTGTCCGAATGGTCCTGGTCCGCAGCCTCTGACACATCAGAACAGGGGCCCTGTGTCACAGGCAGGCCTGAATCTGAGCTTTCCCCAGAAGATGGTGGGGGGGTGCTTTTTACCCCCCCCTTACACCTGAATACCGCTTCCACCCTGGCAACTAAGGACTCCAGGACCGCTGACAAAGCGTCCACAGGTACCGCAGGTGCAAGGGCACCAGTTGCCATCACAGGAATGTCTGGGGAAGAAGCGCCAGCCTCTGACGCTATGCTGACCTCACTCACCTGACAGCCACTCAAGGAATAGGTCAAGGTACACCAAAAAAAAACACCCTCCTTGCTGCTACAGACCGAGGGGTATTTTTCCCAGAGGAACTCACCAGCAAACTGTGGGGATACGATGGAAAGGTTGTAAAAGGTAAAAAAAAATGGGGATGGGGTTGTAAAGGTAAAACATTTTTTTCCTAAATAGCTTCCTTTACCCTAGTGCAGTCCTCCTTCACTTACCTCATCCTTCGATTTTGCTTTTAAATGTCATTATTTCTTCTGAGAAATCCTTACTTCCTGTTCTTCTGCCTGTAACTCCACACAGTAATGCACGACACTCCACACCTGGGAGAAAGCCTTGCATTACTGTGTGGAGTTACAGACAGAAGAACAGGAAGTGAGAATTTCTCAGAAGAAATTACATTTAAAAGCAAAATCGAAGGATGAGGTAAGTGAAGGAGGACTGCACTAAGGTAAAAAAAAGCTATTTAGGGGAAAACATTTTTTGGTTTGATGAGCACCTCTCTTTATAGCTAAAGGACAGTTCAGAGTCCAGGACTACTCCTAGGACCTTGGCATGTGGGGATGATCATAGGAAGAGGCACGTGGGGAAGGAAAAATGATAAGTTCAGTTTTGGATAGATTGAGTTTGATGAAGTGGTGTGACATCCAAACTGATATATCTGATAGTAAAATAGTCATACGTGAGGAGAATGAAGCAGTGAGTTGAGGGGTAGAGAAATAGATTTGAGTGTCATCAGCATAAAGGTAGTATTGGAAGCCGTGGGAGGCTATCAGCTGACCCAGGGAGGAGGTGTAGATTGAAAATAGGAGAAGTCCAAGAACAGAACCTTGGGGGACCCCAACAGAGAATAGAAGAGGAGAGGAGGAAGTAGAGTTGTAAATAACGCTGAAAGTGCGGTTGGATAAGTAGGTAGAGAACCAGCGAAGAGTACAGTCCAAAGGTGTCCACGAAGACCAAAGGTGTGGAGTTTTTTGAGGAGGAGGGGGTGGTCAACCGTATCAAAGGCAGCAGAGAGGTCCAGGAGTACAGAATAGTGTCCCTTCGTTTTGGCCTTTAGTATATCGTTTGTTCGTTTTAGGAGAACAGTTTCTGTGGAATGTTGAGGACGAAATCCAAACTGAAGGGGATTAAGAAGGTTATCAGCAAGGTGGACGCTTAGTCGGTTGTAGACTAGACGTTCAAGGAGTTTGGATAAAAAGGGGAGCAAGAAGATGGAGTGTAGGTTGTCAAGATTGGATGGGTCCAGTGAGGGATTTTTAAGTATGGGGCTGACTAGTGCATGTTTCAAAGAGTTAGGGAAGATGCCAGAAGAGAGCAAGAGATTGAAGTGTGGGTTAGAGCAGGGGTCGTCAACCTCCGGGCCGTGGACCAGTACCGTTCTGTGGCCTGTTGTTGAGCCGGCCCCCATCAGGGGGACCATGACTACAGGGAGGACTGTGATGGGGGACCATGACTGCAGGGAGGACTGTAAAGGGGGACCATGACTGCAGGGAGGACTGTGATGGGGGACCATGACTGCAGGGAGGACTGTGATGGGGGACCATGACTGCAGGGAGGACTGTGATGGAGGACCATGACTGCAGGGAGGACTGTGATGGAGGACCATGACTGCAGGGAGGACTGTGATGGGGGGGGCATAACTGAAGGGAGGACTGTGATGGGGGGGCCCATGACTGAAGAGAGGACTGTGATGGGGGACCATGACTGCAGGGAGGACTGTGATGGGGGACCATGACTGCAGGGAGGACTGTGATGGAGGACCATGACTGCAGGGAGGACTGTGATGGAGGACCATGACTGCAGGGAGGACTGTGATGGAGGACCATGACTGCAGGGAGGACTGTGATGGAGGACCATGACTGCAGGGAGGACTGTGATGGGGGGGGGCATAACTGAAGGGAGGACTGTGATGGGGGGGCCCATGACTGAAGAGAGGACTGTGATGGGGGGCCATGACTGAAGGGAGGACTGTGATGGGGGGCCAAGACTGAAGAGAGGACTGTGATGGGGGGCCATAACTGCAGGGAGAACTGTGATGAGGGGCCATGACTGCAAAAGGGCACTGTGATATAAAAGGGGAGTGTAATCCTTACAGTGCAGGCCCCTTTATATTACAGTGCTCCTTTACAGTGCAGTGTGAGTAACACTCCGCAAACCACCCGCCTTCCTTATATGACATCACCCACACCCCCCCCCCCCTCCCCACCGGGCCCTGAAAAAAGTGGCTACACCAAAAGCGGTCCCTGGTGCCACAAAGGTTGGGGACAAAAAAAATGTGATAAAGATGGCGCACGATTATTAGGGTGTACACAATAATGGTCAGTGAAATAATGGTATATGGTCCATAAATAAATAAAAATGATCCTAGAGTTAAGTCCAACATCCAATAAAAATCCAAACAATAGTCCAAATGCATATAAGCACTAGCGGCAGCAACCCTGAAGCAGAAGCAAGCTCTGAAATATATGTAAAGAAGAAGATGCGCCAATCTAAGTGCAGTAAAAATAGAAAATTTAATAGGAATATGTATCACATACAGCCAAATTGCTACTCACAAAACTGGAGAGGTACAAGGCATGGTAATGGTAAAAGCAGGTCCGGTGTCACTAAAGGTGCTCCGCGGTCCCTGGTCCTGAACAGAAATCCTCGGCAGGCAGGAGAGCTGGGTATGATGGAGATCCAGTGTCACTGAGAGCCACAGGGAAGCAGGAAACAGGAAGCGCCGATTAAGACGGTGTGCGTGTCAGCGTGGAGCGCAGCGCTCCGTCGTCGCTCCGGAAGTGACGTAGAACACGGAGCCAGCCAATGGGATGACGCGTTTCACAGCCTCCGCTGTTTCTTCAGATCCATAATGTCCATAGAGAAAGGACGTACTATATGGGCTTGCCAGATGATGTACAGGACACCCTTCAGATATGTAATTTCCTGCTTGTGTGATTGGCTTTCTGATTTTCCCAGAATACTGCACCAAGATGCAGGTCAGATTTTGGTTATCACCTTAGTATCACTCCATAGATGTTTTGTCATTTCTGTGCGTTATTGACCCTCTCGTCTGTCCTGGAAAATTAAGCTCTTTGGCATTAACGCGACTTGCCCTGTTTGAAGAAAAATGCTGATTATGACCCTAAGAACACCATCCCTACAGTCAAGCACAACGGTGGAAACATGATACTTTGGGGCTGTTTCTCTGCTAAAAAGGTATGAATATGATTGCAATCTACTCGCTGGGGGAAGAACCTCTGGGGAAATCTAGGATGGAAAAGGAGCTGGGGGGTCCTAGTAGAGGACAAGCTGCTGCAAGCAAAGCCAACAGAATATTGGCATGCATTAAAAAGGGGATTAACTCCAGAGATAAAATAATTCCCCCACCCTACAAGACTCTGGTCCGGCTGGACCTGGAGTATGCCATCCAGTTCTGGGCACCAGTCCTCAGAAGGGATGTGCTGGAACTGGAGAGGGTACAGAGAAGAGCAACAAAACTAATAAAAAGGGACTGGAGCATCTCATCTATAGGAAAAGCCTGCAAGCACTGAACTTATTCTCTCTGGAGAAGAGATGCATAAGAGGGGATAGGATTTCAATGTACAAATATTGTATCGGTGACTCCACAACAGGGATGAAACATTTCCGTACAAGGGAATTTAAAAAAGACACGTGGCCATTGACTGAAATGAGAAGACTGCATAGAGCAGTGGTTCTCAACCTGGGGGTCAAATGAGGATTTGCCAGGGGTCCCCAAAACCTGGGCTGTTCCTGAAGCCTGTGGCCGCCAACTCAGCCTCTCCACAGCCGTCCATTCAGTTCACGGCATAGCTGGGAGGCAGGGACTAGAGGTCAGCTGACTGGTGAGGAATGTCAAGTGGGAGGGGCTGGAGACCCTATCTGCTGATTTCAGCATAGGTGTCACTGCTACGAGAAACCACAAAGTTGGAGACACAGTGAGTAACACTACCTGTGATTAGAGTTGCTTTAAAAGTCCCCACTACAGTTCTCAGATCAGCAGATGACCTTGATCAAGAGAACCTAAGTTGGCTGATCCCAACTCCCCGCTGGCACTGCCACTGAATCCCAACTCCCCGCCAGCACTGCCACTGAATCCCAACTCCCCGCCAGCACTGCCACTGAATCCCAACTCCCCGCCAGCACTGCCACTGAATCCCAACTCCCCGCCAGCACTGCCACTGAATCCCAACTCCCCGCCAGCACTGCCACTGAATCCCAACTCCCCACCAGGGAATAAGAGAAGGAATAAAAATAGAGAATACATGGAAGGGCGAGGAAAAGAGGGGGGGAGGAACAAAGAAAAAGGGAGAGAAAGAATAAGAGAAAGATCAAGAAAGAAGTCTAGAGAGGGATGGGGGATAACAAACAAGAAATTAGGATAGAGAGAGATAAAAGGGAAAGAAAGGAGAACAAACAGAAAGAGTGGTACATCCTAAAATGTACTATAAGGGGTTCTAATATTGTACGAGTGGAAGGGACAGGGCAGCGCTAAATGTCAGTGGGTTAGGGGTGCAAATTACTTGTCTTACCTTGGGTGCTGACAACCCACGATAGGAAAATAATTTTACTGTTAGGGGTCCCCACAACTTGGGAAATTTTATCGAGGGGTCACAGCACTAGACAGGTTGAGAACCACTGGCATAGAGGGTTCTTTACTGTTAGAGTGGTAAAAATGTGGAATTACCTTCCACAAGCAGTGGTTTTAGCAGGGAGCATCGATAATTTCAAAAAACTATTATATAGGCACCTTAACGACCACAACATACAGGGATTTACAATGTAATAACAACATAAAAGCACACACAGGTTGGACTTGATGGGCTTGTGTCTTTTTTCAACCTCACCAACTCTGTGATTACATACAGGCCAACTTTGCCGCATTGAGGGGGCCAATAGACGGGGCAATGTATTGTAAAATCTTGGATGAGAACCTTCTTTCCTCAGCCATGACACTGAAGATGGGTCGTGGATGGGTCTTCCAGCATAACAACAACCCAAAACATACCGCCAAGGCAGCAAAGGAGTGGCTTAAGAAGAAGTACATTAAGGTCATGGAGTCTCCAGACCTTAATCCTATAGAGCATGGGTCTTCAAACTACGGCCCTCCAGTTGTTCAGGAACTACAATTCCCATCATGCCTAGTCATGTCTTTGAATGTCAGTGTGTTACAATGCCTCATGGGATGTGTAGTTCTACAACAGCTGGAGGGCCGTAGTTTGAGGATCCCTGCTATAGAAAATGTCTGGAGGGAGCTGAAACTTCGAGTTGCCAAGCGACAGCCAAGAAACCTTAAAGTAAGATTGCGATCCTGATCTCGATTCACCACGCCCCCACGATCTCCAGGCTGGATTAGCGCGATTTTCTGATCTCCCTGCCGGATCCACGGAACCAGCGTGGAATGCAAATGGCGGATATCGGAACTGAAGTCAGCAACCGGAACAGACTTCAGTCATCAGAGAGCGTGATGCGGCGCAGCACCGCTGGATGTCAATGATGCCAGGGCAGGAAACGGCCGGGAAACAAAAAAAGCACAGCACAGCAGTGAGTGCGCACTGTGCGAGTGTGCACACCAGCAGCATGATCCGAGGATTCCAAAACACAGTAAGTGAGCTTCCTTCCTTATGCCTTACTACCAAGTACATATATTATGAACACCACAGTGAGTCAGCTACCCCAGGCCCAGACCTTGCCTTGCAGATGACAGTCAGGCTATTAAAGGGGGGCATGTGAGCCGAGGAGTGGACTTAAAATACCAGCAACCGCTGTCCCTTATTATGAATATTACCACAGTCAGCTACCCAGAGTCTGGGGTAGCTGACTGTGGTAATATTCATAATATATTATAAGGGACAATGGTCGGCGGTATTTTAAGTCCACTCCTCACATGCCCCCCTTTAATAGCCTGATGATGACCTAATGTTCAGAGGTTGTAAAAACTTTATTTTAAAAAAAAATTGAGAATCATGATCTTCATTCTAAGCAAAAAAGAGATTTTTAATACAGCTTACCTGTAAAATCTTTTTCTTGGAGTACATCACGGGACACAGAGCGGCATTCATTACTATATGGGTTATATGGAGTACCTTCAGGTGTAGACACTGGCAATCTCAAACAGGAAATGCCCCTCCCTATATAACCCCCTCCCATAGGAGGAGTACCTCAGTTTTGTAGCAAGCAGTATGCCTCCCAAAATGGTCCTCAAAAAAGAGGGGTGGGAGCTCTGTGTCCCGTGATGTACTCCAAGAAAAAGATTTTACAGGTAAGCTGTATTAAAAATCTCTTTTTCTTTATCGTACATCACGGGACACAGAGCGGCATTCATTACTATATGGGATGTCCCAAAGCAATGCTTACAATGAGGGGAGGGAGAACATCTCCAAGACAAAAGGATTTAATTTAGAGATATACTCAAATCATAATAAATCCAACTTAGTTGAGAAAAATAATTTTAAATTTTAAATTTAACTCAAAAAAGAGGAGCCCCCGGAATCCGAGGGTCTCAAACTGCAGCCTGCAGCACTGCCTGCCCGAAGGCAGTATCAGTATTCCTTCTTACGTCCAACTTGTAGAATTTTGTAAACGTGTGGACAGAAGACCAGGTTGCCGCCTTGCAAACTTGAGCCATAGAGATCTGGTGGTGTGCTGCCCAGGAGGCGCCCATGGCTCTAGTAGGATGAGCCTTTAATGATACTGGAGGAGGCAACCCTTTCAAGCCGTAGGCCTGAGTGATTAATTGCTTAATCCACCTAGAAATGGTGGACTTTGCAGCTGCCTGCCCCTTCTTGGGCCCATCCGGTAGAATGAACAGCACATCTGTTTTCCGGATCTTCTTTGTAGCTTTAAGATAGGCCTTCATGGCCCTGACAATATCCAAGGTATGCAGCAACCCTTCCTTTCTGGAAGTAGGTTTAGGGAAGAAGGATGGTAATACCAAATCCTGGTTCAAATGAAAACTGGATATGACCTTCGGTAGGAAGGAAGGATGAGGGCGGAGAACGACCCTGTCCTTATGAAAAACAAGATATGGTTCCTTACAGGATAAGGCCGCTAGCTCCGAAACTCTTCTTGCGGAAACTATGGCAACCAAAAATACTAACTTCCTTGTCAGTAGAACCAAAGGAATTTCAGCCAACGGCTCAAACGGTTGTTTCTGTAAACTTGACAGAACAAGATTTAAATCCCACGGACAAAGCGGGGATTTAACTGGAGGTCTAATACGTAAGACCCCTTGAAGGAAGGTCTTAACCAGCGAGTGGGTGGCCAGCGGCCGCTGAAACCACACTGACAGAGCAGAAATCTGTCCTTTGATTGTGCTTAATGCCAATCCTTTATCCACTCCTAGCTGGAGAAAACTTAATACTCTATCGATGGTAAATTTGCGAGAAAGCCATCGCTTGGACTCACACCAGCCTACATAGGCCTTCCAGACCCTGTAATAAATCACCCTAGAGACCGGTTTCCTGGCTCTGATTAGGGTAGAGACTACTTTCTGAGACAGACCTCTACCCCTGAGAATCAGGGATTCAGCTTCCAGGCCGTCAAATTTAGATGCCGTAAGGCAGGGTGGAGGATCGGACCTTGCGATAGCAGGTCTGGCCGTAGAGGAAGAGTCCAAGGGTCTCCCACTACCATCTTTAGGATGAGCGAGTACCATGCCCTTCTGGGCCATGCTGGAGCTACCAGGATGACTGGTATGTGTTCCACCCGGATCCTGCGCAGCAGGCGGGGTAGTAACTGGAGCGGGGGAAACGCATAAAGAAGTTTGAACTGATGCCAAGGGCAAACCAACGCATCGGTTCCGCAGGCCATCGGATCCCTTGAGCGGGATATGAACCTGTCTAGTTTCTTGTTGAGTCTCGATGCCATGATATCCACGTCCGGCACTCCCCATCTTTGGCAGAGTGCTTGAAAGACTTGTGGATGCAGAGACCATTCCCCCCGGCCATAGAGTCTGGCGGCTTAAGAAGTCCGCCTGAAAGTTGTCCACTCCTGGAATGAATATTGCCGATATGCAGGGCACATGCGCCTCTGCCCATAGGAGAATCAAGCTCACCTCTCTCTGAGCGGCTTGACTCCTGGTTCCCCCTTGGTGATTTATGTATGCCACGACCGTGGCATTGTCTGATTGAATTCTCACCGGGAACCCCTGCAATTTTGACGTCCAAGCCCTGAGGGCTAGTCGAGCAGCTCTGAGCTCCAAGATGTTGATGGGCAACTGCTTCTCTGGCTTTGCCCAAGTACCTTGGCGAGTGCAACCATCCAAAATTGCTCCCCAGCCCGTCAGGCTGGCGTCTGTGGTCACTATCTTCCAAGCCACTGGGCTGAAAGACTTCCCCTTCAGTAGATTCTGAGGGTCTAACCACCAACACAGACTTTGTCGGACTCTTGATAAGAGCGGCAACGGGATATCCAAGGCCTGTGGCCTTCTGCTCCATGCTGACAGGATGGCTGCCTGTAGGATGCGAGTGTGGCTCTGGGCGTATGGTACCGCCTCGAACGTGGCCACCATCTTGCCTAGTAACCTCATACATAGGCGAATAGTCGGTTCTTTCTTGCTTAGAACCAGTAGGATTAATTCCTTGATGGCTTTTACCTTCCTCAGAGGTAGGAACACTCCTTGTTGTTCTGTGTCTAATCTCATGCCGAGATATTCCAACTGCCTTGTGGGCTGGAAAGCTGACTTTTCTCGATTTAGGACCCAGCCGAACCTCTCGAGGTATTGGACCGTGAGGGCCACTGCTCGCTCCAAGCCGGGAGACGAGTGGTCTATGACTAGGAGGTCGTCCAGGTATGCTAGGATCGTGACCCCTTGGATCCTTAGCTTGGCTAGGATCGGAGCTAGGACCTTCGTGAACACCCGGGGGGCCGTAGCCAACCCGAAGGGAAGCGCCACGAATTGGAAGTGACGCGAAGCCACCATGAAGCGTAGATATCTTTGATGTGGCTGATAAATTGGAACATGAAGGTAGGCATCCTTTATGTCTATGGACGCCATGAAGTCGTCCTTCTGGAGTGTGGCAGCTGCTGACCGCACGGATTCCATCCGAAATGAGCGGATCTTTAGATATGCATTTACCATTTTTAGGTCCAAAATTGGCCTGACATCTCCATTGGATTTTGGGATGATGAATAGGTTGGAGTAGAAACCCAGCCCCTGTTCCAGGACTGGCCGGAATCCGAGGCGGATCGTTTGGAATCCTCGACTCCTGGAAATGAGGAGGAGGAAACCTTAGGAAATCTAATTTGTAGCCTGTGGCCACGGAAAACCGTACCCACTCGTCGGGAATGCTGGCTTCCCAAATCTCTGAAAAGAGTCGCAGCCTTCCCCCCACCTTCGTGGGTGGGGGCGCCCCTTCATAAGGTTGGCTTGGGGGCTGGTTTTGCTGGTTTGCGAAACCACTGCCTTTTGCCTCTAACAGCCTGTCCTTGTGATTTGCTGTTGAAGCCGAAGTTTGCTTTTGCAGGAGGCCGTCGATACTGCTTGGCATTAGAGGGCCCCTGCCCAGGGGAATACTGTCGTTTAAACGCAGGCCCCTGAACCTTCTTCTTAGTTGGCAAGAGAGTACTCTTGCCGTTTGAAATGGTCTGAATGTATTTATCTAGGTCTTCTCCGAAGAGTCGTCCTCCATGGAAGGGGAACCCTACCAGGAGCTTCTTGCATGGGGGCTCAGCCTCCCAGCCTTTTAACCATAAGAGTCTTCTCATATGGATAAGGGATAACGATAAACGTGACGCTTGCTGGATAGAATCCTTGATTGCGTCTACCGTAAAACATATGGCCTTAGGGACATCCGAAAATTCTTCTGCCTGCTGGGCAGGAATAAGTTTAAGCATCTGCTTAAATTGATCCGATAATGCTTGAGCGACCCCAATCGCAGCCACAGCTGGCTGTACTACTGCCCCTGCAGTAGTAAAGGAGTTCTTAAGTAGTGCTTCCAAGCGCTTATCAACTGGATCCTTGAACACCTGTATGTTTTCTACAGGGCATGTTAACGATTTGTTAACACATGAGATGGCTGCGTCCACTGCAGGAGTAGCCCATCTTTTGGAAAATTTTTCTTCCATAGGATATAGGACAGAGAACTTCTTAGGTGGTAAGAAGATCTTATCTGGCTTGTTCCAATCTTGGAACAAAACTCCCTCTAATAGAGGATGGATCGGAAACACAGCATTGCTTTGAGGCGCCCTCAGTGAGCCCAAAGCTGAAACCGTCGATACCTGGAGATCTGGTACTGGCAAGTTGAATGCCCTATGGACCAAGTCCGACAATCCTTGAATCCACCAGCTCTCCCTCAGGGAGACTGCCCCAGACTCCTCTGTATCCGGATCTTCGATCCCTGAACCTACTTGGTCCTTGTCCAAGAGGTCGTCCAATTCCCCTGAGGAAAGGACCTCCTCTTCTGAGGGTCCGCGCTCGGGCGACGGAGATCTATTCCGCTTACTGCCCCGCATAGCTGCGGCTATCATTTTACCCATGCTTTTCTGCATCTCTTTTAAAGAGGTGAGTAATACCTCCTCCGTGACCATCTTAGGGTTGGACTGACCCGCGTCAGCTCCAGCCCCAGATCCCGATGGCCCCAAGGCTCCCTGTGGGGAAAGCAGCGGCATAGCTTTGTCCGAGACCTCAGATTCTCTGGGGGAATCCCCACCTCTTGTACCCTTGTTTTTTGATGCCATGGTACAATACTGAGGTACACCTGCTACTTATTGGTACCTGGGACTTATAAATAGTTAAATGCCCAAACACCTGTTTGGGGGATAAAAAATGCTTCCTCTCCCCTAGATGACACTTTTTTTTTTTTTTTTTTTTTCAAATCTAGGAAAGAAAAAACATTCTGTCCCCCTGAGTAGTATTGCAAGAAAAACTATGAGATGGAAAAGAAACAGCCTATTCCTAGGCTTGAAAACAGTCTTTCTGAAGACTGCAATATTCTTTCTGGCCACTGTGTGTCCTCGGCGCCCCGTGCTTGCCGTTCTGGTCTTTCCTCCTCAGTTCCAAAGTATTGAATGAGCTATATGGAACAAACAAGGAAGGGCCGCCCCTTCCTTAAGCCACTGACCCGCCCTTCCCCCCCAGCAATCTCAAACAGGAAATGCCCCTCCCGACAGGGGGGGGGTGGGGTTGGGAGGAAGGGACCTCTCTGCTCCAGCAAACTGCAGCCTGCAGCCTGGAACCATGAGGAGGTCAGCGTTTTGCCTGCTTTGCAGGCCGTGAGGAGGAAGACTGAATGGAGCATCGCCTGGAGGCTTGCAGGTAAGCACAGCTCTCTGACACACACATATACTTTTATATCACACAGGCCCCACTCAATGCTTTTCCAACACTACAAGGGAGGTCACATCTTATGGGGAATAATACATATAGAGCCATCCTATCTTTATGATATGTGACTAGTTTGCCAGATGCAGCGCATAACTTTAGGCATGTCCCCTGTGACCCCCCAGAAAAAACCTGCTAAGAACCAAGTTCCGCAAGTTTTCCCCTCACTTACCTGCTCCATGCCGCAGGACTTTGCCAAGCAAGAGGCCCAATCTTCCCCCATCTCGGTGGGGATGTCTAGACCTTCAGGCCCTGGGTTCCTATGAAGGATCCACTGTCCTGGGCCCATATAGCACTCTGGCAACAGAAACATTAGGCACCCAAAGGTTTCTAAGTTCTGGGCCCAGGGTCCAGCTCTCTAAAAAGAAAAGCATTATGGGCTATACCCCAAGGGTTTGGGGTCCGGTTACTGATCACTTTAGCGCTGAGGCTTTTTTGGACAGAACCGGTTAGCTCACCTAATCCCAAGGATGTGGAGGCAAGCTAAACCATGACTAACACCTAAGACACTGGCGGAAAAACTGAGGTACTCCTCCTATGGGAGGGGGTTATATAGGGAGGGGCATTTCCTGTTTGAGATTGCCAGTGTCTACACCTGAAGGTACTCCATATAACCCATATAGTAATGAATGCCGCTCTGTGTCCCGTGATGTACGATAAAGAAATAATTGTGATTCTCATTTTTCCCCAGAATCGTGCAGCTCTACCTCCTCAGTACAATAAAATCCTCCCATCCCCTCTGTAACATAACGATATGTGTCCCTGTGCCTGTGTTATATAAAAAAGCTGCTGTTCTGTACCTATACGAGAGCATCTCCCAGCACTCACGTGACTCTTCGGTGCTCTCCTCTGTACGGCTGACAGCTATAGGGGGCGGGGACCAAGAACTCCAGCTGATGGAGGAGGAGAGAGAGCCGAGACGTCAAGTGAGCGACGGGAGAGGCTCTAATATAGGTACAGATTATCAGCTTTTTTTTTTACAACACAGGCACCAGGGGCACATATCGTTATGTTACAGCGCAGGGCTGCAGATGACAGAGGCATGTAAACTGGCAACGATGTCAGGGCTCAGCAGCCATGTTAAACCGTGGTTAGTTCAAAGGGGGGAGGGAATACACAGCACAAGCACTGTGCTGTATAACATGCTTTAACCACTTCCCGACCGCCGCATGTAAATGTACGTCCACAGAATGGCACGTACAGGCAAATGGGCGTACATGTACGTCCTTGCCTTTCCGCGGGTCGGGGGTCCGATCGGGACCCCCCGCTACATGCAGCGGTCGGGTTCCCTCGGGGAGCGATCCGGGACGACGGCGCGGCTATTTGTTTATAGCCGCTCCGTTGCGATCGCTCCCCGGAGCTGAAGAACGGGGAGAGCCGTGTGTAAACACGGCTTCCCCGTGGCGGCGTATCGATCGAGTGATCCCTTTTATAGGGAGACTCGATCGATAACGTCAGTCCTACAGCCACACCCCCCTACAGTTGTAAACACACACTAGGTGAACCCCAACTCCTACAGCGCCCCCTGTGGTTAACTCCCAAACTGCAACTGTCATTTTCACAATAAACAATGCAATTTAAATGCATTTTTTGCTGTGAAAATGACAATGGTCCCAAAAATGTGTCAAAATGGTCCGAAGTGTCCGCCATAATGTCGCAGTCACGAAAAAAAATCGCTGATCGCCGCCATTAGTAGTAAAAAAAAAATATATATATTAAAAATGCAATAAAACTATCCCCTATTTTGTAAACGCTATAAATTTTGCGCAAACCAATCGATAAACGCTTATTGCGATTTTTTTTACTAAAAATAGGTAGAAGAATACGTATCGGCCTAAACTGAGGGAAAAAAATGTTATATATGTTTTTGGGGGATATTTATTATAGCAAAAAGTAAAAAATATTGCATTTTTTTCAAAATTGTCGCTTTATTTTTGTTTATAGCGCAAAAAATAAAAACCGCAGAGGTGATCAAATACCACCAAAAGAAAGCTCTATTTGTGGGGAAAAAAGGACGCCAATTTTGTTTGGGAGCCACGTCGCACGACCGCGCAATTGTCTGTTAAAGCGACGCAATGCCGAATCGCAAAACCTGGCCTGGGCATTTAGCTGCCTAAAGGTCCGGGGCTTAAGTGGTTAAAGGAGACAGAATCAATTTGTTTTTTTAGGGTAACAAACTCTTTAAGGATTTAGAGAAGATATGTTAAAAAGAGTGAAAATCCCTCCTAAAATGTGTGCCAACATGGTCACTAACTTCAAGAAACGTCTTAGCTCTGTGCTTGCCAACAAGGGTTTTTCCACCAAGTACTAAATCCATGTTTTGCTTGGGGGATCAAATACTTATTTTACTCACTGAATTGCAACTTAATTATAGCATTAGTTATGTGTTTTTTCTGAATATTTGGTTGATATTCTGTCTCCGTCATTTAAAATACACCTATGATAAAAACTAGAGACTCTTCATTTCTTTGTAAGTGGGCTTACAAAATCTGCAGGGGATCAAATAATTATTTTCCTCACTGTATGAGCTTATATTGAAATGGATTGAGATGCCCAGGGCGCACGCACACACACACACACACACACACACACACCTCATTACTCCTCATCCCGGAATTCGGTCTCATTTACTGAACCCCTGCACTCTGCACTCACGCAACGAAAACCCCACTCAATTTTTGCTGCGGCGCACTGCACTTTTTCTCATTCGGGAGGACCCAACTTACAATCTTGCACACAGGCCGGCTTCTTTCAGAAAACACCCATGATATTAGCTCATCACTGATGTTTGTCTCAATGTTTATTTCTTATTATTCAAGTAGTTTACATTTACTTCATAAAAATTCCTTCATAAAAATTACATGACAGACAAAATACACAACATGGAACTAATCATTTATCAGTATTATTAACAAAACCCTAAGGCTACATTCACACCTGATGGTTTCCAGCTCACAAAACGCCTGAAAAACGCCCAACAAGAAAAATCCCATTAATTTCAATGGCACCTGTTCACATTTGAGCATTTTGTCACCTGAAGCAAAACGCCTGAAAAACGCCCTAAGCTTAAGAACATGAGCTCCTTTGGGGCAGATTACAGGCATTTTCTGCCTTTTATGTTGGTGACCTGAACAAAATTGCGATAAAAAGGCGCAACTTTGAAACGCTCAGGTGTGCATGCAGCCTAAACCTCAAAGACCTAGATTCAGTGAGTCACATAACGTAAAACAATAGAGGGAATATGGGGTGAGAGGGATGTAGAGGGTTGTGTATGAAACCAAATTGGGTGTGGGGGGGGTTCTCACCCCCCTTTTTTTCCTCTGTCCCTTCTCTTCCTCCTTTCTCCTCTCTCCCTCCTCCTTCCCACCTATGTCTGCTTTTCCTCGGTATCTTGTTCTAGGAGGGCTGAAACAAGGCTGCCACAGGAGAAAGAAGGGATTGGGTAAATAGATAGATAGGTCTAGGTAAAGTATCCATGGACGACCCCATCCCTCGCCCTCTCCTTGTACATGGATTTCCTGGGTATGAGAAGGGTAATACAGAGGTATAAGGGGTAGATTCGAGTGAAGAGGAGACAAGGCACCTCCAGGCACAGGGATATCAGCTTTTTATATATCATGTGTAGACGGTTTTCTTTTGTAATAGGACATATTGAGACCTTGTATGTGTTATATCTGTTGTATTATGTATGTCATGTGTTGATGAAAAATGAATAAAGAAACTTAAAAAAAAAAAAAAAAAAAAAAGACCTAGATTCAGGAAACCCACTAATAAACCTTATCAGGTTCAAACCCATAACAGATCCTCATCCTTACAATATGAGGAAAATTACCCTGAGTCCCTGACTCCTTTTTTTAAAGGAAAGATGGAATTATCACACACGTGAGGTGGAAAACAAAAAAGGGCGGGCAAAAGAGGGGGTAAGAGAACACAACAAAAAAATAAGGCAATAATAGACCAGGGCATTTACAAAGTGAATGAATGAAAAATTTATAAAGCGCGGCACATGCGAACTGAATCGCTTCTGGGCGCTAGTTGTTCGTGTCTCATGCCATCAAAAGAGCAGAGTCTTGATCTGTCTTCTGAAAGTCAGGTGGTTTTCCTCCAACCGAATGCTGGTTGGTAAAGCGTTCCATAATCTAGGACCTTGAAAGGCAAACCTTCTTTCTCCTTAAGACTTGTATTTGGTTTTTGGTACCTTGACCAGATTTTGGTCGGTGGATCGCAGAACGCTATTCGAGTTGTGAGGTTCTATCTTGTCGCAAAGATATTGCGGAGCCTTCCCATGGATGCACTTATGTGTCAGGCAGAGTGCTTTGAATGCAATTCTGTCTTTTACTGGCAACCAGTGAAGGGTTCTCAACGAAGGTGAGATTGATTCCCATTTTTTTTTCCCAGTCACCAGTCTGGCAGCCGTATTCTGAACGACTTGCAGACGGGAAATTTGGTACTTTGGGAGTCCGAGGTAGAGGGCGTTAGCGTAGTCCAATCTGGAGTTCACAATTGTTCCCACCACGACTGCTTACGTCTTCTTTGGGGATAAATGGAATAAGTCTGCGTAGTAGGCGCAACAGATGGTGCGCTCCGCTGACTACTGACCCTATTTGTGCATCCATTGTCATGAAGGTGTCGAAAATGACCCCAAGACTTTTGACTTTGGAGCTAGGGGTGATGATTTGGCCCAGAATGGGCGGGGGGGTCCAGGTTGTCGCCAGTTGACTCTTTCGGCTGGCGTGAAACATAAGGAGTTCTGTTTTTGAACTGTTGAGTTTCAGATAACTCCTAGTCATCCAGTTTTCTATCAAAGAGAGACATTTCTCTAAACTGGGATGATGATCCTTTTTGTCGCAGATGCGAAAATAGATTTGCGTATCGTCTGCATAAGAGTGATAGAGTAGATCTTGGCTACTGATAATATCAAGAAGAGGGCGAAGATAGATGTTGAAAAGCACCGGGGACAGGGGGGATCCTTGGGGGACTCCACATGACACCGTACGCTTTTCCGACGTGAAAGATCCTAGTTTAACTGTTTGTGATCGGTTTTCAAGAAAAGAAGAAAACCATGGTAAATCACCTTCTGCGACTCCTGCTACCGTGGCTAGTCGCATCAGTAACAGTTTGTGGTCTACCGTGTCGAAGGCTGCGCTTAGGTCCAGCAGAACCAGGAGACAAGATTCTCCTTCGTCTGCGGCCTCGAGAGCATTGTCCCATATTTTGAGTAAGGCCGTTTCTGTCCCGTGTCCGGGACGGAAGCCTGATTGTAATGGATCCAGTAGATTGTGGGCATCCAGATGCTGTTGCAGCTGTTGTACCACAACTTTCTCCATTATCTTGGAGAGAACATCTAGGCCTGTTATGGGACGGCAGTGAGTTGGGTCCTTGGGATCCAGGTTAGGTTTTTTCAAGATGGGCTGGATTGTGCCCTCTTTCAACAGGGATGGCACTATGCCTTCCTTAAATGACTGGTTTATAAGCTGTGTGATGGGTGGTGCCAGGATGTCGGCACATTACTTCAACAGTTTGGTGGGGATGATGTCATTGGGCGATGTGTTTTTCCGCAACGCACCAATGATATTTTTTGTGGTATCGATAGAGATCGGTTCCAGAGTGAACTTTGTTGATTGTAGAACGTTTCTGTGGGTATTTTGTGGTTGATTGACGGTGGGGTTGTTTTGCTTGATGCTTTCACGGATTCTTTCAATTTTGTTGATGAAGAAATCCGATAGTTCATTACAGAACTCTTGGGTGTCTGAGTTGGGGACTTCAAGACATCCTGGATTCATGGTCTGGGTGACCATCTTGAAGAGCTCGCAGGGACGGTTTAGGGCGCTGTTAATCGCCATAGAAAAATGATGTTTCTTGGCTTTGAAGATTTCTTTATGATATCGTGTTGTTATTACCTTGTAGGTGATGAGGTTATCCTCTGAAGGGCTTCTTTTCCAGGCGGCTTCCGCCCTTCTGCGCTCTTGCTTCAGAAGCGCCAGCTGGTTGTTGAACCAGCCGGACTTTTTTTTCCGGATGCAGGCTTTGCGTTTCGGTGCTACTAAATCGGCTGACTGTGGAGTACCCTTCAAGAAGAACTGCAGCCTGCTCACATAATTTGTAATAAAAACATCTTTGAAATATGCTGAAGCTTCCCTCCAACCACTCTGCATATTTTATATATACACTGTGATTCTGTAATTGGCAAATATGCTGCAGAAATCTCTCTCCACCGAGTCTGGCTGCAACCATTTTAACTGAGCAGCTGAAGCTGCTGCCTGCTCACTTCCTAGATTAACGCAGACACACACCTCCAAGTCTGCAGCCCTCATTGGCCCCTTTTATGACTCAGTATCCCTACCTTTCTGGCAAATTCTCACGAGAGAAAGAGAGCTGTGCACACTGTCATAAGCCTAGGCTTTTTACCAGACAAGAAACAGGAAGTGGGCTTTATAAGGTATTTTAGCGGCAGAAAAATAGTATTTTTATAACAGCTTACCTGTAAAATCCTTTTCTTGGAGTACACTACGGGGCACAGAGCCCAAGTCATTACATAGAGGGGTTGTATAGTTCACCTCAGGTGATTGGACACTGGCACAACCAAAGACACTTTCCCCTCTATATAACCCCTCCCATAAGGTAAGTACCTCAGTTTTGTAGCAAAGCAGTAAGTATCCCAGAAGAGGGACGGGACCTCTGTGTCACGTGGTGTACTCCAAGAAAAGGATTTTATAGGTAAGCGGTTATAACAATCCTATTTTCTTTATCGTACACCACGGGACACAGAGCCCAAGTCATTACATAGTGGGACGCCCCAGAGCAATGCTCAATATGAGGGGAGGGAGACACAAATCAAGCAGACCGCCATCGGACTAGAGGCCCTATACCGCTGCCTGCAGCACACTATGCCCTAAGGCGGCATCCTCATGTCCTCTGACATCTATTTGGTAAATGTATGGACTGAAAACCAAGTTGCAGCCTTACAGATCTGAGCCATCGAAGCCTGATGAGGCACTGCCCAGGAGGCACTTATTGCCCTGGTTGAGTGTGCCTTAACAGGAAAAGGAGGAATTATATTCCTTAAACCATACGATTGAATGATCACTTGTCGAATCCACTTAGAAATGGTTGATTCCGAAGCTGCCTGGCCCTTTTTGGGACCATCTGGCAGAATAAACAGAACATCTGTTTTACGTATCTGAGTAGTTACTTGCAGATAAACCTTTTATTGCGCTCACCACATCCAGACAGTGCAATAACTTCTCCCTTGCTGACTGTGGTTCAGGAAAAATTAAGACAAAACAATATCTTGATTTAAATGGAATGGCGAGACCACTTTAGGAAGAAAAGTAGGATGGGACCGTAATACAATTTTGTCTTTGTGACAAACTAAATAAGGCTCTTTACAACAAAGAGCTGCCAATTCAGAAACTCTCCTAGTAGAGGAGATAGCAACCAGAAATGCGCGGGGAGGGGCGGCTGCTTGGCTCTCTCGCGCGCGCGGGGAGGGGGGGCGGCTGCTTGGCGCGCGGGGAGGGGCGGCTGCTTGGCGCGCGGGGAGGGGCGGCTGCTTGGCTCATATCTGCAATTTTTGTCAGGACTGCGATATTATGGCAGATACATCAGACAGTTTTGACACATTTTTGGGACCATGCTATAAATGTGACTGGCAGGGAAGGAGTTAACACTAGCGCCAGTCAAGTACACAAGCATTTTTGGGTGCTAGTACTTTTGTATCTTTTGAATTATTGGAATAATGTCTGCACCGGCGGATGACCAACTTCAGCCCTGAGGAGAAGGCCATTATTATTGATGGCCTCTCCCAACACGGCGCCCGTCTCTATGGGCCACAGAGTGGCACCACTGGGAAGGATGACCAAATCTGCATCTATGCAGAGATCACCACCCAGGTGAATGCCCTTGGCGTGGCAGCTAGGGAGCCAAAACACATACGATCTGCGGAGACTGGTGAAGGAGAAGCTCGTAGCGATGAGGAGGCATGCCACTGGCACAGGAGGAGAACCAGCCACAAACATCTCCCTGACAGCAGAGGAGATGGTCGTTGTCAGGTGTCTGGATAGGCAGCTGGTGGAGGGCCTCGAGGGCTTTGATTCTGGGGAACAGCCCTTGAGGACAGGTAAGTGTGTTTTATCTTCTTTCTGGTGTGTGGGGGGTAAGGGAACATGTGACAAGTGTGTGGGTTCACCAACATGTGAATGTTTTGTGTCATCCACAGATGTGCAGGAGGGAGCTGGGCCGTCATCGGCTGATGGGTAACCCACGCCATCCATGGTGGAGAGTGACCCCCTCCTCACCTGTTGAGGAAGTGGAGAAGGTCAGGATAGAGGAGGACGCGGTATACTTTATGGAGAAGACCCCCATACCTGGTCCCTCCCAAACCTCCTCCCCTATCAGGGACACCATGCCTATCAGGGACACCATGCCTATCAGGGACACCATGCCTATCAGGGACACCATGCCTATCAGGGACACCCCCCCTCACGGGACACCATCCCTATCAGGGATACCCCCCCCCTCACGGGACACCATCATCCCTATCAGGGATACCCCCCCCCCCTCACGGGACACCATCATCCCTATCAGGGATACCCCCCCCCCCCTCACGGGACACCATCCCTATCAGGGATACCCCCCCCCTCACGGGACACCATCCCTATCAGGGATACCCCCCCCCTCACGGGACACCATCCCTATCAGGGATACCCCCCCCTCACGGGACACCATCCCTATCAGGGATACCCCCCCCTCACGGGACACCATCCCTATCAGGGATACCCCCCCCTCACGGGACACCATCCCTATCAGGGATACCCCCCCTCACGGGACACCATCCCTATCAGGGATACCCCCCCTCACGGGACACCATCCCTATCAGGGATACCCCCCCTCACGGGACACCATCCCTATCAGGGATACCCCCCCCTCACGGGACACCATCCCTATCAGGGATACCCCCCCCTCACGGGACACCATCCCTATCAGGGATACCCCCCCCTCATGGGACACCATCCCTATCAGGGATACCCCCCCCTCACGGGACACCATCCCTATCAGGGATACCCCCCCCCTCACGGGACACCATCCCTATCAGGGATACCCCCCCTCACGGGACACCATCCCTATCAGGGATACCCCCCCTCACGGGACACCATCCCTATCAGGGATACCCCCCCCTCACGGGACACCATCCCTATCAGGGATACCCCCCCTCACGGGACACCATCCCTATCAGGGATACCCCCCCCCTCACGGGACACCATCCCTATCAGGGATACCCCCCCCTCACGGGACACCATCCCTATCAGGGATACCCCCCCCTCACGGGACACCATCCCTATCAGGGATACCCCCCCCTCACGGGACACCATCCCTATCAGGGATACGACACCATCCCTATCAGGGATACCCCCCCCTCACGGGACACCATCCCTATCAGGGATACCCCCCCTCACGGGACACCATCCCTATCAGGGATACCCCCCCTCACGGGACACCATCCCTATCAGGGATACCCCCCCTCACGGGACACCATCCCTATCAGGGATACCCCCCCTCACGGGACACCATCCCTATCAGGGATACCCCCCCTCACGGGATAGCCTGGCCTCCTCTGACCGAGAGCCAGGCTGCCTGCACTGTGGCTGTGCAGGCTGGCTGATCAATGAGAGCCTGCAGGATGTTGTGGGCAACGGCGCAGCCCTTCTAAATTGTATGGTGGACCTGCAGGCCACATCTGGCCTTGTCTCTGAGGTCCGGAGCCTGGCAGCTGCTGTCTGTGAGGAGGGGAGGCAGACAAGGCGCTAACAGCGCAGCAACACCACCTGCGGATGCAGGCTGCCACCAATAGCTACCTCCACAGGATAGCCGTGGCAATGGAGGGCAGCCAGGGAGAGCCCGGGGCATGTTCCCCCACCTGAGGCTCGCCCCAGGAGCCTGGGGACCAGACGGAGCCCACGACAGGGCCGATGAATTTTTGGATTCTGTTAAAAAATAAAACTCAGCACTTGAGTATAAATTATTTTATACTCAGGTGATGAGTTTTTTTTTTTTTTTAAATCCCTGCACACAGGGAGTAGTGCAGGCTACAGTGTGACTGGTGTGTAAATGTAAGAGGGGGGGGGGGGTGACACTCCTGCCGGCAAAGGGGTGTCACCCTCAGTCGTTGGGGAGAAGTTATCCCCACGACCCGTGTAAATGGTGTATGAATGTACAGCAACCTAATTGGAGCCTTGGCGCGGCGTTGCTGCTCCCAAGTCCCGTGCGGTGTACTTGGGCTAATCCAATTTGATGAGGATGTGGGGTGTGCGCGCTAGGGACCACAGTGGTGTGCATTCTCCTTGTGCCATGATGAATGTGTGTGTTTAACTTGAAAAGAAGCCTACCACGAGGCATCTCCTGACTGCTCTTCCCTCAGCAGATGGGGGACCCTCAGGCGCGGGGGGGGAACTGTGTGGTTGGGGGGTCAGGTCATCACGTAGGTCAATCTCCAGGCCCTTTCTTATGGCGTAGTTGTGCAGAATGAAACATGCACCGATAATCTGGCACATGAAGTTTGGGGAATACAACAGGGTACCACCAGGCATCGGAAACGGGACTGCAGGAGGCCAAAGGTGCATTCCACCACTGCACGGGTACGTGCGTGTGCTTCATTGTATTTTCTCTCTCCTGGGGTTTGGGGATTCCGGAATGGAGTCATGAGATGGGGTTCAAGTGCATATGCAGCGTCACCTGGAAGGGAAAAGATAGGAGGATGTTAGTCATGCATGTGCCCCTTGTGATGTCTGCACATGGGGTCGGACAGTCATGCCTGACACCCATGTCACTCACCAGCCAGCTGTTCCCATACACGTTCTGTTCAAATTCTGTTGGGATGGTGCTTTGACAGTATATGAAGCTGTCGTGGCTGACCCGGGGTGTTTGGCACGGACGTGCCATATGAGGCATTGGGCATCGGCTATCACCTGTACGTTAATGGAATGCCAATTCTTCCGAATGCAGTATATGTGCTCTGTGTCACGGGGGGGGGCGTAGTGCCACATGGGTGCTATCAAGGGCCCCCACAGTGCGTGGGAATCCTGCAATTCTGTAGAAATCTGCCATTGCCTTCTGCCGCAGATGCTCCTGGGTGGGTTTGATGAAGTGGTGGGACATGCGTCTGAGGATTGCAGGGACAACCTGGTGCACACATCTGCTAATGGTGGATTGTGACAAACCAGCCACAACTCCACTTGTTCTTTGAAAAGATCCACTGGCGAGGAAATGCAGTGTTGCCAGTACCTTGACCAGTGGCTGCACTGCATGTGCGCGATGTGTCTTGCTGGTGATGTCAGCCTGCAGGGTTCTGGCTAATTCCATGATGGCTTCAGGGCTGAATCTGAAGATGCAATACACCTCCAATTCCCCCATGCCAAAGACGTCTATGCGCGTTCGGTATATCCTCTCGCGTGCCCGTCGACGCAGTAGCGCTATGACTACAGCTGCCCCTGGCATGTTGGCATACAGATGTGTTGTCCTCAGGGCCGTCTTTACCATAGGACAAACATGGGCAGCTGCCCAGGGCCCTGTCACTGTTGGGGGCCCAAAGCAACACCCTTTTTTTTTTGCAAACTTTTTTTTAGGGGTCCGGAGGTCCCCAGGGCCCCATATGGCAACCCTCTTTTTTTTTTTTTTTTTTTTTTAATTAAAAAAAATATTTTTTTAATATATTTTTATTTTTTATTAAAGGGCCAATTTTTTTTTTGTTTTTTTTTAGGGGTCCCCAGGGGCCCAGATGGCAACCCCCCTTTTCTATTTATTTTTAAATAAAAAAATATATTTTTTTAATAAAAAATAAAATATATTAACCACTAGCCGACCGCGCACCGTCATTATACGGCGGCAGGTCGGCTCTCCTGGGCGAGAGCCCGTAGCTATACTAGGGGGCTCGTGCGTGCCACCGGAGGCGCGCACGCTCGCCGCGACTCCCGTGTGTGCCCGGCAGGCGCGATCGCCGCCGGGCACACGCGATCGCTCGTTACAGAGCGGGGATCGGGAGCTGTGTGTGTAAACACACAGTTCTCAGTCCTGTCAGCAGGGGAAATGCTGATCTTCTGTTCATACAATGTATGAACTGAGGATCAGTGTTTCCCCTAGTGAGGGCCCCCCACAGTAAGAACACACCCAGGGAACATACTTAACCCCTTCACTGCCAGCAGGGCTGTGGAGTCGGTAGATAAATGTTCCGACTCCTCAGTTTTATGTACTTCCGACTCCTCTGTATTAATATGCGAATGTATTTTATACATTCCTTGAGGGAAAGAAACGCAACCTACCACAGGACTACTGGCTGGGAAGCCAACAGTCTGTCTTTTGCTTAAACTGTGCAATACAGTAAACACAATGAAAACAATCAAGTGGCTGGATAGTAGCAGCAGGCATAAACATCAGGAACAGGATCTTTACCAGTTCAAAAATACAAACCACATTATTTGGTTGTTTTAGAACAAAAACAAAGCTTATCTATAATGAACCAAAAACAAAATCTGTAAAACCTAGAAATGGTTTATATTAATCTTGAAATGTAGTTATAGGCTTAGCAAATGCAAATCAATTCAATGTAGAGTTCTAAGGAAGAGCATATCCTCTTTCATAGAGGCTCTTAAGTCCGACTTTATTATTTTTAGGGCTGAAAATAATCTTTCGACACTGACTTGGGTGGGTGGCATTGCAGTAACTATTCTGGCCACATCACTAACGATCTCTGGATAAACAAGGATGGCTTCTTCAACAGTAAGTTTTGATGAGCGATCATACTTTTCAACTTCTTTTAGTGCTTTATAAAACTCCTGTTGGAATTTTTTTATTTGGACACTTACTGGTTCTCTAACATGCGTTCCCTGTAAAAGCAGAACACAACACTATGGAAAGTATAAGTATTGCAGCTCCTAATTGTGCGTTGCGTGCCATATAGTGAAGCACATGAAAAGCATGCTTCTTCACAGTCACTTAACGTGTTCGTTTTGCGGTTACGTGAGGCACTGCATGCATTGGTCTTTATTCTTACAGTAGAGAAGTCATTAATTATAACTTTTTGTGAATTGGGACATTTAAACTTGCTTTTTTTTTTTTTTTTTATTCCAATCTAAATTTAGTAGGAGTCGGTGCATTGTTTGCCGACTCCAGGTACCCAAAATTTCGTCCGACTCCACAGCCCTGACTGCCAGTGGCATTTTTATAGTAATCCAATGCATTTTTATAGCACGGATCGCTATAAAAATGCCAATGGTCCCAAAAATGTGTCAAAAGTGTCCGAAGTGTCCGCCATAATGTCACAGTACCAAAAAAAAAAAAAAATCGCTGATCGCCGCCATTAGTAGTAAAAAAATATATTAATAAAAATACCCCCCATTTTGTAAACGCTATAACTTTTGCACAAACCAATCAATAAACGCTTATTGCGATTTTTTTTTTTACGAAAAATATGTAGAAGAATACCTATCGGCCTAAACTGAGGAAAAAAAATGTTTTTTTATATATTTTTGGGGGATATTTATTATAGCAAAAAGTAAAAAATATTAATTTTTTTTTAAATTGTCGCTCTATTTTTGTTTATAGCGCAAAAAATAAAAACTGCAGAGGTGATCAAATACCACCAAAAGAAAGCTCTATTTGTGGGAAAAAAAGGACGCCAATTTTGTTTGGGAGCCACGTCGCACGACCGCGCAATTGTCTGTTAAAGCGACGCAGTGCCGAATCGCAAAAAGTCCTCTGGTCTTTGGGCAGCAATATGGTCCGGGGGTTAAGTGGTTAAAGGGCCAATTTTTTTTAGAGGTCTGGAGGTCCCCAGATGACAACCCCCCCTTTTTTTTTATACAAAAAAAACTTATATATTTCTTTATTTCTTTTATTTTTTATATATACGAAGGCATAGCAGCCCATTCAAATCAATGGGCTGCTGTGCCTGCACAAATGAGGGCTGCCAAAACACATGCATGTGAACCAGCCAGGCCCAAAAAAAAATGTTTGCCCAGGGCCCAAACCATATTAACCACTTAACGCCCGTCGCACCACTATTTACGTCCGCAAAATGGCACAGATGGGCGTATATATACGTCCTTGCCTTTGCGCGGGTCGGGGGTCCGATCGGGACCCCCTCCGCTGTGGGCTTGATTCCCTCGGGGAGCGATCCGGGACGACGGCGCGGCTATCGTTTATAGCCGCTCCCCGGAGCTGGAGAACGGGGAGAAGAATAGGTAGAAGAATACGTATCGGCCTAAACTGAGGAAAAAAAAAATGTTATATATGTTTTGGGGGATATTCATTACAGCAAAAATTAAAAAATATTGAATTTTTTTCAAAATTGTTGCTCTATTTTTGTTTATAGCGCAAAAAATAAAAACCGCAGAGGTGATCAAATACCACCAAAAGAAAGCTCTATTTGTGGGGAAAAAAAGGACGCCAATTATGTTTGGGAGCCACGTCGCACGACCGCGCAATTGTCTGTTAAAGCGACGCAGTGCCGAATCGCAAAACCTGGCCTGGGAATTTAGCTGCCTAAAGGTCCGGGGCTTAAGTGGTTAAAGACGGCCCTGGTTGTCCTGCAAGTGTTGGTGCTCAGGTCGTCTAACGCTGCTGCTGTAGTTGCTCTACAGCTGACCTGTGCAACTCTGGTGCAAAGTTACCCCTGCTTTATGAGGGGTGACTTTCCACTTTCCGGCCAAATGTGCGTTTCTGAATCGGCGTATCTCACTCATTTGCATATTAAAATACAAAATCCATGGGAGCGGAAGATCCGTCCAGTGTAAATATGCGCCTACGCCACGCCGGCGTAGAAAAGTTAGGCCGGTAGGAAGAAGCCTATTTTGAGGCGCAGGGGTCGACAAATCCCGGGCGCCATGGCGACTAGAAATAGGGTCCTGGCGACTTGGCTTGGAAGGGGGGGCAAAAAAAAATAAAAAAATTTTTTTTTTTTTGTGAGCTGGCACCATCTGGTGGTGAGCCGTTGGTATTACAAGTTATTACCACCAGATGTGTAAGCTGGCGCCATCTGGTGGTGGCCGTTGGTATTACAAGTTAAGCATTACAAGTTAAACAGCAATTCTAATGTAATTTTTCACTATTTTCACTGCCATCTTCTTCCCTCTAATTAGAACCCCCAAACATTATATATATTTTTTATCCTAACACCCTAGAGAATAAAATGGCGATCGTTGCAATACTTTCTGTCATGCCGTATTTGCGCAGCGGTCTTGCAAGCGCACTTTTTTGGGGAAAAAATTACACTTTTTTAAATTAAAAAATAAGACAACAGTAAAATTATCCCCATTTTTTTAAATATTATGAAAGATAATGTTACGCCGAATAAATTGATACCCAACATGTCACGTTTCAAAATTACGTCCGCTCGTGGAATGGCGTCAAACTTTTACCCTTTAAAATCTCCATAGGCGACGTTTAAAAAACTCTACAGGTTGCATGTTTTGAGTTACAGAGGAGGTCTAGGGCTAGAATTATTGCTCTCGCTCTACCAATCGCGTCGATACCTTACATGTGTGGTTTGAACACCGTTTACATGTGCTGTCGCTGCTCACGTATGTGTTCGCTTCTGCGCGCAAGCTCGTCGCGACGGGGCGCGTTTTCTGGCTCCTAACTTTTTTAGCTGGCTCCTAGATTCCAAGCAAATTTGTCAACCCCTGTTGAGGCGTATCTGGTTCTGTGGGTATGGCGCATAGATACGACGGCGCACATTTACACTTACGCCACGCATCTCGAGATACGCCGGCGTAAGTGCCATCTGAATCCAGGCCAGTGAGTTTTTTGATCCGTTGCACCCCTCCTGTGCATTGCGGCCAGTAAACTAAAGACTTTAACGCTTGTTGGAATAGCGATAAATATTGTGGCAGATGTAAAGTATATGCTACATTTAGGTCTGTGGTGGAAGCCATGTTTTTTCTTTTTCTTTTTTTTTTTAATGGTGTTGACCTGGAAGGGGGTGGTCTTATACAGTGAAGACAGCTCAAAAGCTGTGTTTTCACTTTGAAAATAGGGGGTTGTCTTATATACCAGCAAATACGGTAGCTTATTTTTTTAGTGAATGATTAGATTCATATACATTGGGTGCATGTAAAAATCTGGGTCATTTAGATCATTACAAGGATTATGGCACAATGTATGCCACTCAGGAACTTATTAATACAATAGTTGTTCTTCCTTTTGTATACTATAAGGATTATTATTAGACATTTTTCTAAAGTGTCATTTATGATTTTTATTACATTATTATTTTAGCAAATGTCTCATCTATGAATTTATCTCCAATTTCTTTTGTACATTTTTTATGTCATTCCGATTCCATATATTGATTTAATGTCAATCATATCACAGAATAGTGATTATATACCGCATTTTCCGGCGTATAAGTCGACCCCCTAATTTTCCAGGAAATATGTTGGTTTTGGGATATACTCACTGTATAAGACTACCCCCTTCTTACTAGTCTTTCTGGAAGCTGAGGGGTAGCCAGAACCGCTGACAGAAACAGGCTTTTTCAAATCTCACTGTGCCATTACATTCCTCACTGTGCCATTACATCACCTGCCCCCTCTCTGTTGCCATCACTTGCTCCCCTCTCTGTTGCCATCACTTGCTCCCCTCTCTGTTGCCATCACTTGCTCCCCTCTCTGTTGCCATCACTTGCTCCCCTCTCTGTTGCCATCACTTGCTCCCCTCTCTGTTGCCATCACTTGCTCCCCTCTCTGTTGCCATCACTTGCTCCCCTCTCTGTTGCCATCACTTGCTCCCCTCTGTTGCCATCACTTGCTCCCCTCTCTGTTGCCATCACTTGCCCCCCTCTCTGTGCCATCACTGCAAACGGTGCATTTACTCACTTTTTTTCTGAATAGCAGGCGGTGCGGTGCGGTGACAGTCTCCGTGCTGCGAGCGTCAATGATTTAAAAGACGCGCCTTCTCCTCAGACTGCCCTGTGTTAGGCGGAACACAAATCTTCCAAGCAGCGCCTCTGTTCTGTGTTCCGCCTATCACGGACGTCTTCTCATCTCGTCCGAGGATGAGAAGGCATCTGTGATAGGAGGAACACAGAACAGAGGCGCTGCTGGGAAGATTTGTGTTCCGCCTATCACAGAACACACTGAGGAGAAGGAGCGTCTTTTAAATCATTGACGCTCGCAGCAGCAAGGAGACCGTACCCGGCGTAAGACGACCCCCTACTTTGGATGCTTTTTTTGCATCCAGAAAGTCGTCCTATACGCCGGAAAATACGGTACCCAAAGGCTGTGTAGAGCATTATAATGCAAGCACCTTGGAGAGCCCTCCTGTATAGCAGAATAAACATTACGGATATACACTGCTCAAAAGGATTAAAGGAAGACTTTAGAATCAGAACTCCTGGGATATTGATCTAGTCAGTTAAAGCGGGGGTTCACCCTTAGAGGGCACTTTTCCCCCTTAGATTCCTGCTCGTTTTTACTAGGGGAATCGGCTATTTATTTTAAAATATGTGCAGTACTTACCCGTTTACGAGATGCATCCTCTCCGTCGCTTCTGGGTATGGGCTTCGGGAATGGGCGTTCCTTCTTGATTGACAGGCTTCCGAGAGGCTTCCGACGGTCGCATCCATCGCGTCACGATTTTCCGAAAGAAGCCGAACGTCGGTGCGCAGGCGCAGTATAGAGCCGCACCGACGTTCGGCTTCTTTCGGCTACGAGTGACGCGATGGATGCGACCGTCGGAAGCCTCTCGGAAGACTGTCAATCAAGAAGGAACGCCCGCTCCCGAAGACCCATACCCGGAAGCGACGGAAGAAGATGCAGCTCGAAAACGGGTAAGTACTGCTCATATTTTAATACAAATAGCCGATTCCCCTAGACCGAACGAGCAGGAAGCTAAGGGGAGAAAACATTTTTTTTTACAAATGGGTGAACTCCCGCTTTAAGTAGCAGAGGGGTTGTTAATCAGTTTTAGCTGTTTTGCTGTTAATTTCAATTAAAAACAGGTGCACTAGATGGGCAACAATGAGACGACCTCCAAAACAGGAATGTTTTTTAAGGTGGAGGTGTCTGACATTTTTTTCCCTACTCATCTCTGACTGTTTTTCACTAGTTTTGCATTTGGCTAGGGTCAGTGTCACTACTGGTAGCACAAGGCGATACTTGGACCCTATAAAAGGTTGCACAGGCAGTTCAACTCCTCCACATCAATACATGTCATTGCCAGAAGGTTTGCTGTGTCTCCCAGCACAGTCTCAAGAGCATGGAGGAGACTCCAGGAGGCAGGCAGTTATTCTAGGAGAGCTGGACAGAGCCGTAGAAGGTCCTTAACCCATTAGCAGGACCGGTATCTGCTCTTTTGTGCAAGGGAGGAACAGGATGAGCACTGCCAGAGCCCTACAAAAATGACCTCCAGCAGGCCACTGGTGTGAATGTCTGACCAAACAATCAGAAATTTCATGGGGGTGGCCTGAGGGCTCGATGTCCTCTAGTGTGCTGACTGCCAAACACTGTGGAGCTCGATTGGCATTTTCCATTGAACACCAGAATTGGCAGGTCCGCCACTGGTGCCCCATGCTTTTCACAGATGAGAGCAGGTTCACCCTGAGCATATGTGACAGACGTGAAAGGGTCTGGAGAAGCCGCAGATAATTGTATGCTGCCTGTAACATTGTTCAGCATGACCACTTTGGTGGGGGGTCAGTGATGGTCTGGGGAGACATATCCATGGAGGGACGCACAGACCTCTACAGGCTACACAATGGCACCCCGACTGCCATTAGGTATCGGGATGAAATCCTTGGACCCACTGTCAGACCCTACGCTGGTGCAGTGGGTCCTGAGTTCCTCCTGGTGCACGACAATGCCCAGCCTCATGTGGCGAGAGCATGCAGCCAGTTCCTGGAGGATGAAGAAATGGATACCATTCAATGGCCCCCAGGACACCATCCGTCTCATTAGGAGTATGCCCTGATGTTGCCAGGCATCCATACAAGCACTTGAGGGCCATACAAACTACCGACCGTTTTGAGTTGTTGCAATGAAATTTCATCAAAATGGACTAGCGTGCTGCATAATTTTTTCACCTTGATTTTTGGGGTGACTTTGAATTCAGCCCTCTGTGGGTGGAACATTTTTATCAAATGATGTGCCATCCTCTCATTCCTAACACATTACCCAATCCATATCAGTATAAATATCCAGCATGAGATTTTTGCCCGTTGAGATGGAATAGGTTTTCACAGTGTTCCTTACATTTTTTTCCAGCTGAGAGAGAACAGTTTACACGCGACGCCCAGCCACATTCCCCCAAAGACACCACATGACCGGTGTCGCAACAAGGTAAAGGGGCAGGCTGACGTTGCAGTGTTTGTAATACAAGACTGATGCGGTAAACTAACCCGGGATTTTATATGTGCGTTATTATTCTACTTGGATCCATGCTTGTGATAGTTTGGTGCACTTGGAGCACCCTATACATGCAAGTACTACCATTGGCGTTATTAAAGGTTTTAAAAAGGGTACAAGCACGGTGTATGGTTTTCTATTGTGGTTACATGTTTGCGAGAAGGAGAGATACAGTGGAAGAAACATCTGCACCATATCGTGTGCACAAAGAGGGTTCACTCCATTGGTTGTATGCAATATTGGTGACAGAAGTAAAAAGGAGGATAATCCTACAGTACGGGAAGTGTCCAACATTATTAGCACACTGCTTTACCCCCTAAGGAGAATCAAGGCGCATATAGACCATTGGTTGGTCTAAAGGTGAGGGCACACCTGGTGGGGGTTAAAATGCACACACTGGTGGTGATATGCATATTTCTGTCACACCTGAAAATTGCCTCCCATTCATTTCCATGAGTACTGTCACAATCGGGCAGTGTGCTTGTGGGACGTTAGAAAAAGTCATGCAAGCAGCATCTTTGGGGCGGGTTTGTAACACTGTAAAAAAGCACTCCAAAATACAAAAAAAAAAAAAAAAAACACACCTGCCCATTGAAATTAATGTGCAGTGCTTTTAACCACCAGGCACGAAAACCCCCTTAATCACCAGACTAATTTTCAGCTTTCGGTGCTCTCACATTTTGAATGACAATAACTCAGTCATACAACACTGTAACCAAATGAAATGTTTGTCCTTTTGTTCCCACAAATAGAGCTTTTTGGTGGTATTTGATCACCTCTGCGGTTTTTATTTTTTTTCGCTATAAATGAAAAAAGAAAGAAAATTTTGTAAAAAAATGAATTTTTCTTTATTTCTATTATAAAATTTTGCGAAAAAGTAATTTTTTTCATAAATTTGGCCTAAAATGTATACTGCTACATATCTTTGGTAAAAGAAAAAAAAATGTGGTTATTATTTAGTCTGGGTGAAAGTTATAGGGTCTACAAGCTATGGTACCAATTACTAAAAATGTATCAATTTGATCACACCTGAAGTACTGACGGCCTCTCTCGTTTCTTGAGACCCTAACATGCCAGAAAGTACAAATACCCCCCAAATGACCCCTTTTTGGAAAGAAGACATTCCAAGGTATTTAGAAAGAGGCATGGTGAGTTTTTTGAAGTTGTCATTTTTTCCCACAATTCTTTGCAAAATCAAGATTTTTTTTTTCCACAAAATGTTCATATTCTCAGGTTATTTCTCACACACAGCATATGCATACCACAAATTACACCCCCAAAACACATTCTGCTATTCCTCCCGAGTATGGCGATACCCCAAAACATTATATATGCTTTTTAAGCAAAAACCCTAGAGAATACAATGGCGGTCGTTGCAACTTTTTATCGCGCACGTCATTTTCGCAGCAATTGTTCGAATGCGTTTTTTTGGAAATAAAACAGTTTTGTGCTTTTAAAAAAAAAAAAAAAACACATTAAAGTTAGCCCAATGTTTTTGCATAATATGAAAGATGAAGTTACGCCGAGTCAATAGATACCCATTCAAAATAGTCACCCTTCAAAATTGCACACACTCGTGAAATGGCGCCAAACTTTGCTACTTAAAAATCCCCATAGGCGACGCTTTAAATATTTTTACTGGTTACATCTTTTTAGTTGGAGAAGAGCTCTAGGGCCAAAAGTATTGCTCTCGCTCCAACGTTCGCAACGATACCTCACATGTGTGGTTTGAACACAGTTTCCATATGTGGGCGGGACTTACGTGTGTGGTCGCTTCTGTATACGAGCACGCAGGAACAGGGGGCGCTTTAAAAAAATATATATTTTTTTTTATTGTTCATTTCACTTTATTTAGTTTGACACGTTTTTCTCCAAAAATAAATGTTTTGATCACTTTTATTCCTATTACAAGGAATGTAAACATCCCTTGTAATAGGAATATAGCATGACAGGTCCTCTTTACAGTGAGATGTGGGGTCAATAAGACCCCACATCTCACCTCTAGGCTGGAATGCCTGAAAAAAAAAGCGATCCTGGTTTCGATCGTAGCGGTGAGTCGGAGAAGGGAGGGGGGACGTAAGAACAATAAAGAGGCGGAACAGCTGACATGATTGTTTTTATGGTGTAGGGAATCGCCGGCTGAAAAAAATGATATCTGAATGATGCCTGTAGCTGCAGGCATCATTCAGATATCCCTGCACAAAGTCAAGGACGTCATGACGGCCGGTGGGCGGGAAGTGGTTAAAACGCATTTTTTTTCCGCAGAGTATTGGTGCGGGGGGTATTGCAGAGTATTGGTGCGGGGGGTATTGCAGAGTATTGGTGCGGGGGGTATTGCAGAGTATTGGAGCGGGGGGTATTGCAGAGTATTGGCGCGGGGGGTATTGCTGAGTATTGGCGCGGGGGGTATTGCAGAGTATTGGCGCGGGGGGTATTGCAGAGTATTGGCGCGGGGGGTATTGCAGAGCAATTGCGCAGGGGGGTATTGCAGAGTATTGGCGCGGGGGGTATTGCAGAGCAATTGCGCAGGGGGGTATTGCAGAGCAATTGCGCAGGGGGGTATTGCAGAGCAATTGCGCAGGGGGGTATTGCAGAGCAATTGCGCAGGGGGGTATTGCAGAGCAATTGCGCAGGGGGGGTATTGCAGAGCAATTGCGCAGGGGGGTATTGCAGAGCAATTGCGCAGGGGGGTATTGCAGAGCAATTGCGCAGGGGGGTATTGCAGAGCAATTGCGCAGGGGGGTATTGCAGAGCAATTGCGCAGGGGGGTATTGCAGAGCAATTGCGCAGGGGGGGTATGCAGAGTATTGCGCAGGGGGGGTATGCAGAGTATTGCGCAGGGGGGGTATGCAGAGTATTGCGCAGGGGGGGTATGCAGAGTATTGCGCAGGGGGGGTATGCAGAGTATTGCGCAGGGGGGGTATGCAGAGTATTGCGCAGGGGGGGTATGCAGAGTATTGCGCAGGGGGGGTATGCAGAGTATTGCGCAGGGGGGGTATGCAGAGTGTTGCAGGGATGGCTGAGCAGGGATTGATGGATCTGTGACTGCAATAGTCACAGATCCATCCACAGCGCTGCTGACACCCGCGCTCCCCCCTCTCACACTGTACCGATCGGTACAGAGAGAGGAGGGAGGAACCGGCGTCAAATGACGCAGGTTTGTTTACATGTGATCGTTCCGTCATTGGACGGAGCGATCACGTGGTAAACGGCCGCAATCAGCGGCAATTTACCGCGATTCGTGATCGGCCGTGTCCTCTGGATCCGGCGGTCACGGACATTCCCGAAGACATCTAACATGAGTTGCACCAACAGCACACTGACAGTACACATAGGCACACTTTTCACCCCCCCAGTCCCAGTGTCACCGATTGCAGTGATCATTTATTTACTGATCGTGTCATTTGTGACTGTAAAAAGTGTTAGGGACATTAGCTTTAGACCCCTTTAGGTCCAGGGTAGCCCCCCCCCCCCCAATAAAGGTTTAACCCCTTGATCGCCCCCCCAGTTAACCCTTTCACCCCCTATTGCCAGTGTCACTAAGCGATCGTTTTTCTGATCGCTGTATTAGTGTCGCTGGTGCCGCTAGGTAGCCAGTTATTTTTTTTTAGGTTCGCCGCCAGGTTTTTATAGCGTCAGGTACCCCCATATATTTTCTAATAAAAGGTTTTACCCCCTGATTTCCCCTAGAGTTAACCCTTTCACCAGTGATCACTGTATAAGTGTCACTGGTGATGCTGGTTAGCCAGTTCGTTCTTTAGATTCGCTGCCAGGTTTTTATATAGCGTCAGGTACCCCCATATATTACCTAATGAAGGTTTTAACCCCCCCCCCCCCCCCCCCGATTGCCCCCTAGTTAACCCTTTCACCAGTGATCACTGTATAAGTGTTAAAGGTGACGCCGGTTAGTTACTTTTATAGCATCAGGGCACCCGCCGTATATAACCCAATAAAGGTTTAACCCCCTGATATCAATTAAATGTTAGCGTCAGTCAGGGTCTGCGTCGCCCCAGGCAGCGATAGGTTAGTGCCATTAACGCTTACACCCACACGCAAAGCATACACCCCCCCTTAGTGGTATAGTATCTGAACAGATCAATATCTCATCAGATCTATACTAGCATACCCAGCAGTTTAAGGTTCCCAAAAAAACGCATTGTTAGCGGGATCAGCCCAGATACACGCTAGCACCTGTGTTTTCCCCCTCAGCCCACCCAAGTGCAGTATCGATCGATCACTGTCACTTACAAAGCACAACACGCATAACTGCAGCGTTCGCAGAGACAGGCCTGATCCCTGCAATTGCTAACAGTTTTGTTTTTTTAAAGCGTTTTCTACATTTGCGGACAGATCAGGTGCTTTTTTTACCTGTGAATCCTTACTAGTGTACCACTAAATTTAGAGCCCAAAATGGCAAAGCGAATGTACACTAGTAAAGAGGCCTACGAGTTTCTGAGCATGACAGATAGTGAAGAGGAGGTCACGCATCTGTCAGATTCTGACTCAGAATACATCCCCGTAGAAGCCAGCAGCTCCATGTCAGATAGCTCTGTCGATGAAGGTGAGGTCCCTGCTAAGGGCAGGCGTACCCAACCCCATTCTGATGTTTGAGGCGCAAGAACCGCAGGACCCTCGTATGGAGCAGAGAGCCAGTACTAGCGCCACTATTCCTTCTGGTGAACTGGCAAGCACCAGCAGCACAGTGTGACGTGGCCAGTCCCATAAGTGCAGTTCAAGATGGCGAGGTGGCAAGCACATGTAGTGTCCCGCTGCCACCAAGAAAAAGACAAAGACAGGCCCGTCGTGCCCATCCTGCAGAATTCGCCTATCCTGATTGGGTCCCCACCACTTCTGCAGAACCCGTACTTCCCCAATTCACTGGCCAACCCGGTATTCAGGTGGAAACAGCTGATTTTACGTCACTTGATTTTTATTCGCTGTTTTTCACGGAAGATCTCTATAGATCTATTGTGGAGTCATTTATATGCTGGTAATTTCATCGCCGCTAATCCCAGTCCGTCCTTGCCAGAGCATGGAAACCACTTACGGTTTCCGAATTTAAAACCTTTCTGGGCCTTTGCCTCAACATGGGCATACATCAATTTCCTAAGTTGAGGACTTATTGGTCCACAAGTCCACATGACCATATGCCCGTGTTTTCTGCTTCCATGGCCAGGAAACGATAAGAGGAGATTGTGCGGTTCTTGCATTTCAATGACAATGAACTTTGTCGTCCACATGGAGACCCTGAATACGACCCCTCGTAAAACCACTTCTACGAAAGTTTTGCAGCCTTGTACGCTCCCCATCAAGTAGTCTGCGTTGAGGAGTCCCTAATTAAATTTTCTGGCCACTTGTCTTTCAAGCAGTACCTTCCCAGCAAGCGTGCCAGATACGGGGTCAAGCTCTATAAACTCTGTGACAGGGCAACAGGCTATACATGGAGCTTTATGAGGGAAAAGATAGTCAGGTAGAGCTGGAGGACTGCCCAGATTACATAGGGAGCGCTGGCAAGATTGTGTGGGACTTGGTGTCACCCTTATCTGGAAAGGGGTACCACATGTATGTGGACAATTCCTACACAAGCGTGCCACTTTTTAGTCACTTGTTTGATCATCAGATTGGAGTATGTGGCACCGTGCGACGTAATCGCCGGGGCTTTCCCCAGCGGCTTGTAGAATCCCGTCTTAGGCTGGGGGAGAGAGCCTACTCAAGGTGTAATAATTTTCTCGCTGTGAAGTGGCCGGACAATAAGAATGTTTTCATTCTTGCCACCCTTCACGCAGACACGACAGTCCAAATTCGTACGGCGGCTGGAGTGGAGAAACCCCTCTGTGTCCACCAATATAACAAAAATATGGGAGGAGTGGATTACTATAAGAAAAAAAAAAAAGTCATTTAAAACTGCTTGCGGCTTTAGCGAATTTAGCCTTCCAAACTCCATGTTTTTTACCTACTTACAGGTTAGACACGCATTACAAGCCCAATTCAAAACACAGCCGGTAAGCTGGCAAAAGCTCACGAATCTTCAAAGACTAATAAAGACGGGGGTTCTGAAAGGTCTTATTTCAGAATTATATGGACAGATCAGTGATCAGCTAATAGGAAAAGAGAAGTTGAGCAGGAATAAACAGAGATGGGAGGAGGATATTGGACCTTTAACGAATGACCAATGGGATAGGATACTGGAATTAGGGATGAGGGTCTCATTAGCCCCGTCACAGCGGGTCTCCCATTTATTTCTCCTACATAGGGTCTATTATACCTCAAAGAAACTACATGGATTTGGATGGAAGCTAGATGACAAATGTCCTCGATGCCAAGATACAGGGGACCTCATCCACATGATGTGGAATTGCCCAAAGTTGCATAGATACTGGGTTGGAATTCTGGACACTATAAATGCAACCTTCGGTACCACCCTGGAACTTGAAGCTAGGGTCTGCCTTTTAGGATGCATTGAGGAGAGAATGGGGCAGAGGGATACATCAGAAGCAATTATAAGATGCCTGTTCCAGGCGAGGAAACTAATAGCACTAAAATGGCAAGCACAAAACCCACCCACAGTAGAGGAATGGTTTAATGAAATAAATAGCACAATTGGGAAGGAAAGGGCAACATGGATTAGAAGGGGTAATCTCAAAAAATTCAAAGCAATATGGGAACAGTGGTTATGTAAAATAGGTCGCTCACTTTAAATTAAGGAATAATAGATAATAATCTAAGGAAAAGAACAGAATTAAAAACGTGTATGCACTCTAGAGTAAGATAGGAGGGAGGGAGGGTAGGGAGGGGGGAATGGGACGATTGGACATTTTTAATGTTTGTAATTAATCTCTTGTACGCACCAAGCATGGAAAAAAATGTATTTGTAAATTTCTCTTTGTATTTGTATGAAAATAATAAAAAAAAGTATTGAAGTTAAAAAAAAACTGCTTGCGGCTTTAATGTAATGTCTGGTCCCTGCAATATGGATGAAAATCACTGAGAAAAATAGCATGGGTTTCCCCCTCCCCCCAGGACATTACCAGCCCCTTTGGCCCTATATACTTTGAACAGCAGTATGCAGGCGGTGCAAACAAGACAGGGACTGTAGGTTTGTTGTCAAGTAGAATCTGTTTGCAATTTTGAACTGGTACTTTTTTTAAAGTGTAGCTCCAGCCAAAAAATCTATTTAAGCTTTTTGGAAAACAGAGAGGGGTTATCACCCCTGTAACATTTGTTTTGCTGTCTGTGCGCATCTGTTCAGAAGATTGCACCTCACTTTCTGTCCCAATGACAAATGATTTTTTGAAAAAAATGATTTTTTGTACTCATTGTTGTCCATGGACGAACACAGCTCCTTAAATCTTGACAAGTGGGTTATGTTCCCTGATTACAGGAGAGGACTAGGCAGAAACATGTTAGATAATTAAATACATGTTACATTAACAGAGTTGAACAGCCCCGCCCAGGGGGCCGTGCCTCCAGACATAACCCTCCCCACTGCAGCATGCAGCCTCAGTCCGTAACAAGCAGTACAAACCTAAAAAAGCAATGGGGGGTGCGGTGTCCGTCCATAAACATCAGAGAAAAGGATTTTGCGGGGAGTACAAAAAAAAAATCCTATTTTCTCTTATCGTCCATGGATGGACACAGCTCCTTAAATCTTGACAAGTGGGACGTCCCCAAGCAGTGTCAAAAACAAGGGGTGGGAAATATATCAGTAAAACCAATTATAACTTCACCCTAAAACAAGCAGAGCTCCTCAACGGAGGAGGTGCAACTTTAAACAGCCGCCTGCAAAAACTAGCGGCCGAAGGAAGCATCAGAAGATGCACTCACAGCAACCATGTAAATTCTGGAAAAAGCGTGAACGGACGAGCAAGTCGCCGCCTCGCACACCTGTGAGACCGACGCATGATGTCGGGAAAAAACCGCAGGAAGCACCAATTGCCCCGAATGAAAGTGCCGTGACCGGAAAGGGGGGCCCGCCTCTTAAGAGCATAGGCCTGTATGACAGCCTGCCTGATGCACGAGAAATGGTGATCAAGGAGAGCGCCAGGCCCTTTTGTGGACCAGACACCGACACAAAAAAAAAGAGTCAGAACTCCGAAACCGAGCCGTAGCAGGCTGGTACACCCGCAAAGCGCGTACCACGGCTAAAGTATGAAAGGCAACCTCCGTAGGATGCGCCGGCCGAGGACAGAAGGATGGGAGAACAATGTCCTTATTCCAGCAAAAGGCCGAAACCACCTTTGGAAGAAGGGAAGGTCGCGGGCGCATCACCACCTAATCCTTATGGGGGATCAAGCATGGCGGCTTGCAAGACAAGACCGCCAACTCAGAAACCCCTCTAACAGAGGTAAAGGCCACTAAAGGGGCCACCTGAGATAGTGTCAAGAGAAAATCTCAGATGTTTCCAAAAGGAAGGTTCCTGAAGAACCGAGAGAACCTGAGTCAAAACTCATGGGGGAAGAGATGGGCCAAGAGGGGAAGTATATGACAAACCCCCTGCACACAAAAAGGGGCCTGCCAGGGAAAGGGCCGCAAAAAGGCCACTGAAAGAACGCAGCCAAGGCTGAAATCTGCCCCCAAACAGTGCTTTAAGCAATTTTTAGATCCACTCCAAGCTGTAAAAACAGCAGGACCCTGGACACCGAGTACGTCCGTGGACGTCACTTCATCCCTTCGCACCAAGAGATGTAGGCCTGCCAGGTGCGACGGTAGATCCCCTGGAAGAAGACTACCGTGCCCTCAGCATTGTTGAGATGACTGAGTCGGACAGACCCTGGTCACTTAAAGTCTGGCTTCCAATAGCCATGTTGAACAAGTCCGTGACTGTACAACAGGAGGAAGTATGGGACCTCGAGACCTCCCGCCCTGGCAACCGCCAGGGTACCTCCGCTACCAGGCGCCCGATATCGGCATACCAAGGACGCAGAGGCCAATCTGGAGCGATTAGAATCATCAGGATCTCGTCAGCCTCAGCAGAGGAAGAAACTACAATGGAGGAATGGCAAAAAGTCGCCGATACAGACCCCACAGGACCACCAGCGTGACCAACGTATCTGTATCAGATCACTAGACCTGGCCACCAACTTCGACACCCTTGTGGTGGAGACGAGCGGCCAGGAGATCCATGCCCTGTGAGGCTCACCTCCTGCAAGGGAGCCGAAACATCCCAAGCACAAAGACCAGTCGCCCTGGTCCAGCATCTGGCGACTCCAGTAGTCCGCCTGCTGGTATACCTGATGGTAGACCTAAGCCACCGTTGGGATTATCCATAAACAAGAAGAGACTCACATAGTGTGTTAGCGCAACAAATTTAATAAAAGCATAAGCTGATGCACTTACAATGTTTGAAGATGAAAACAGCATGGAAATAAAGTGCATCCGCTTATGCTTTTATTAAATTTATTGCGGTAACACACTATGTGAGTCTCCTCTTGTTTATGGATACTCTGCCACTCCATTGGTGACCTCGAGGACCATAACATTAGGACGCTCTGGCTTTCCATGCTGAATGTACCTTCCCTGCTCGGTCTGATCCCTGAGGATCTTAAGTTCTGGTAAGGGTCAGTGTGCTCTATAGGTGGTGGTCGTCTTCCCTACTTCACACTGTCTGTCCATCACTGGGTGTTGTCCTATGTGTTTGATGATTGTTTACGGATTCACACTATGTTAATATCTTTCCTTTGGATGCTCCGTTGGGATTATCGGTAATCATTGAGGAGCCTGCCAGGAGCCACGCTACGGTCTATCCAATTGATTGGGATATTTTCTGCACTATCTGATCCGTCAGGATCTTAGACTCTGGTAAGGGTCAGTTTTTTCGTTTGGTGGTGGACTCTACAGTACGATTATAATCTACAGTATTCATTTACTACAGAAGTTTTGATTACTCAGTATCACACAGATTGAACACATCAATTTTCTGGGGACTCGTTTTCCCATAACAAAGACTTTATTTAAAAGTTTTTTTTTTTTGGTCAAAAAGTTTTTTTTGGGTCATTTGGTCTACTGAATTGTATATTCACAGTACCTTACACCTATTTTGTTTTTATATTTTGCACAGTACTTTCACTAAGGCACTTTATCCTTGTTTAGCGCAATTCCATTTTTTGATTTGTAGTGGTCACAATAGGCCGCAAGTTGGACCCCCAGCATTGTAAACATGGAACGTGTCAGTACTTTGGATCTTCTATCAGTCAGATCCATACAAGCGGGGGTTCCCGCAATAGGCAGAGTGGTCACCTATACATGACACCTGGAGGGTCCACCACCGGAGAAGAAGCCCACCTTTTGAAAATACTCTCTTCAAAAGGGGCACTGAACCGCCTGGCAGTGAGGGACTACAAAAGCCCTCAGCGGCTTTTCTCATTCCGCCTCTTAAAAATTATCAAAGAAGGGCACAGAAGGAAAAGTCTGCTTTGTGTGATCCAAAAAAGACCAGCCCTCGGCGGAAACCTAGCTGCACTATGCAGCTTGAGAGTCCCTTGCAGCAGTGAGAAGCACACCCATAAATGCCTTATCCTGTTTTTTTTTGTTTTTTGTTTTTTTTACTACCCAGGTACCTGGTCCATGGCTCCATAACAGAGCATTCCCCAGGGGATAATGGGGGAAGGGGGCACTCTTACCGCCCGTCTGCAGTCCACCCCCCACCCTGGCACAAACGTGTCCAGGACCAACAATAAAACCCCTGTGGGAATCCCAGGTGCAAAATATGCACACCGGTCCTTACAAATAAACAGAAGCTCCTAGAGCCCTATTCTCACCCACTTGCTGCGCTGACCAGGGGTAACCCAGGGGACTCACCTCAGGAGGAGACTGCCCAGCGCTGCCGTCTGCTCTCAGCACATGGCGTTTGAGAGGAAAAGAACCGTGAGGTAACTGTGCGGCATCTGCAGGAACCTGTGTGCGCCGTATACAGCACTAGGGAGTCAGGACTACTCCATGATGGCCGCCAAGTGTTCAGAACGCGGCTACAGGAAAATGGCCGACCGCAATGTAAGCTGCACCATAGCGCGGTTACGACAAAATGGCCGCCAATGGGAGTTTTCAATGTAATTAAAAAACCTCCCAAAAAATGGCTCCAGCGACGGCCAAATGGCAGCAAAATGCTGCGTTTAAACAGGAAAAGCCTCCTAGGGCTTTTTAACAGTGAAAAACCCCTCACAGGAAAGCCCCATACAAAAAAGAAAACACACAGGCCAAATAATATAGTCCCCTCAGGAAGGCCCCCCCCCCCCTGACAGCGGCAATGTTAGCAATGCAGCAAGGGAAAGGGAGCAGGGAAGGGAGGAGAAGAGGACCCCCCGAACCCCAGGAATGCCCAGCCGTACCAACCCACCAAAGCGGGAGGGACTGTACCCGTCCGAGGGAGGACCCACTGACGCATTCCTGACAGAACTACAACCGCAATGGAGGTAGCCGTCGGCCCAGTCCACTGTGAGTGAGACAACACCACAGCCCAGTCATATGTGGACCTCAGAGCAAAGCTCACCGGCCACCCCAGGAGTCATGGGGTATAGCGTGGCAGACCCAGCCTCTGCAAAGGTGTGCCCACGCTTGCTGGTTGGACTAAGACTACAAGGATCTATATTATCCAGCCCGTCTCTCAGCCGACAGTTGAAAGAAGATTCTTCAAGAAAAAGTTAAATACAATTTCTCCTCAGGGCACTGGGCCCAAAGGGAGCGATATGTCCTTCTCCTTGCTAGGCAGAACGAAACTGAGGCTGCATGCTGCAGTGAGGAGGGCTATGTCTGGGCAGGGCTGTTCAACTCTGTTAAAGTGGAGTTCCACCCATAAATATAACATTACAGTAGTTTTAAAAAAATGTCATTAGTCCTTTAAGAATTTTTTTTTTTTTTAGATGCCTTCAAAGTGTTGTTGCTAGGCAGAATAGTTAATCTTCCCTCTTCCTGCACCTAGGTGCTTAAGCTTCCTAACCTACACCCCACAGACTCCTGGGAATGTAGTGGGTGTAACTTTCCAGGAGTCTGTGCACTCCCCAGTCTCGAAGAATCATGTGACTTGGACAGTACAGGTGCTGAAACCTGATCTGAAAACTATTACACTGCTTGTGCAGCACTGAGCATGTGCGAGATCTGCAAGGCTGAAATCCAGGAAATCATACAGTCTGGCTTCATGATGCCCACACTTAAGATGGCCCCAGTCAATTTCTATTTTATAAAGTGTCTAAATGCTATAACAACCTAACAAAACGGTGAGAGTGGGTATTACCGCGCTATCAAGGGGAAGGGGGGGGGGGGAGGTACAGCTGTGGCACTGGAAGGTGTATCAGACCATAAGTATAAATAATGGGGAAGGTAGTGCTGCGCTATAAGTGGAGGATGGAAAGGTGAAAAGGAAGTGAAGGGTGGTCTGACTGACAGTACAAACAAAAATGGCATCAAAAAGAACTGATCAGTGAGCGGGCTGACAAAATTATAACCATTCTAAGCAAAGGTGCAAATAACATAACTTCATAAGTTCTTCTTAGTAAAATGGGATACACAATCGATAAGGTGACGAGAAGTGCAAATAAAGATATACAATCTGTGTAACACAACACCCAAATAACTATGATGGGCTCAGTGATAAGCTTGTGAAAAAAGGTCCATAAAGCAGTAAACTTGTGATAAAGATCGATAAAGCAAAACTTTAACAATAACAACAGAAATCTAAATAATAATTGAAAGTCCAAAATTAGGAAGTGCTGGTGTGGGTCCGAATAAATAATGTGAAGAAAAGGTGGATATCCAGTGATCCTTTTAAGGTGACTGAGGGTGTCCCCTTACCTTACTGCTGTAAGGTAACAGCATATAAATCCAACCACATATGGTTATCCAAATGGGCTCTGGTCCAGGGAAACTGGGTCCTCCTTGGAAGTCGCGTCCCAGGATGGCCAAAACTTGTTTGTTTTTTGTTTCATTAGAAACAGTTTCTGGTGGATGAGTCGTCCTCGAACGTCGTTCTTCTTGTAGATATTGGCCATCCTGGGACGCGACTTCCAAGGAGAACCCAGTTTCCCTGGACCAGAGCCCATTTGGATAACCATATGTGGTTGGATTTATATGCTGTTACCTTACAGCAGTAAGGTAAGGGGACACCCTCAGTCACCTTAAAAGGATCACTGGATATCCACCTTTTCTTCACATTATTTATTCGGACCCACACCAGCACTTCCTAATTTTGGACTTTCAATTATAATTTAGATTTCTGTTATTGTTAAAGTTTTGCTTTATCGATCTTTATCACAAGTTTACTGCTTTATGGACCTTTTTTCACAAGCTTATCACTGAGCCCATCATAGTTATTTGGGTGTTGTGTTACACAGATTGTATATCTTTATTTGCACTTCTCATCACCTTATCGATTGTGTATCCCATTTTACTAAGAAGAACTTATGAAGTTATGTTATTTGCACCTTTGCTTAGAATGGTTATAATTTTGTCAGCCCGCTCACTGATCAGTTCTTTTTGATGCAATTTTTGTTTGTACTGTCACAGTCAGACCACCCTTCACTTCCTTTTCACCTTTCCATCCTCCACTTATAGCGCAGCACTACCTTCCCCATTATTTATCCTAACAAAACGGACCTTAGTTTACAGACTAACTTTACTAGAATACATTAAGCTTGTGTATTACAGGGGTATTTATATTTAAAAAGTGAAATTGTGGCCGGAACTCCGCTTTAATGTAACATGTATTTAATTATCTAACATGTTTCTGCCTAGTCCTCTCCTGTAAACAGGGAACATAACCCACTTGTCCATGGACTCAGAGAAAGGGATTTTACGGTGAGTACAAAAAAAATCTTTTTTTTTTTTTTCAAAAAAATCATTTGTCATTGGGACAGAAAGTGAGGTGCAATCTTCTGAACAGATGCGCACAGACAGCAAAACAAATGTTACAGGGGTGATAACCCCTCTCTAGGTTTTCCAAAAAGCTTAAAAAAAAAAAAAATAGATTTTTTGTCTGGAGCTACACTTTAAAAAAGTACCAGTTCAAAATTACAAACAGATTCTACTTAAAGCGGGAGTTCACCCAAAAATAAACTTTTAACATTACATTCAGCCGAATTGTCCTAATGACAATCGGCTGTTTTTTTTTTTTCGCCGTACATACCTAATTTCACCGCCGCTTCCGGTTATGTCTTCTCCGGGACTTGGCATTCCTATCTGATTGACAGGCTTCCGACCATCGCATACTACGCGTCACGAGTTGCCGAAAGAAGCCGAACGTCGGTGCGGCTCTATACGGTGCCTGCGCACCGACGTTCGGCTTCTTTCAGCAACTCGTGACGCGTAGTATGCGACGGTCGGAAGTCTGTCAGATAGGAACGCCCAGTCCCGCAGAAGACATACCCGGAAGCGGCGGTGAAAATAAGGTATGTACAAGAAAAAAAAAACAGCCGATTGTCATTAGGACAACTCGGCTGAATGTAATGTTAAAAATAGATTTTTTGGGTGAACCTCCACTTTAACAATAATGTAACATGTATTTAATTATCTAACATGTTTCTGCCTAGTCCTCTCCTGTAAACAGGGAACATAACCCACTTGTCAAGATTTAACCACTTGCGGACCGCCGCATGTACATATATACGTCGGCAGAATGGCACGTACAGGCACATTGGCGTACCTGTACGTCCCTGCGTAGACGTGGGTCGGGGGTCCGATCGGTACCTGCGGCGGTCCCCGTGGCTGTCCGAGCGATCCGGGATGAGGGGGCGGCTGTTCGTTTTTGTCCGCCCCCTGCGGATCGCTCTCAGCCAATCCGCGCGCTCCGGGTGTCACTTCCTCTGCCTGTGTAAACACAGGAAGAGATGTGATCTCTCCTCTCGGCGGTATTTTCAACCGCCGCTGAGGAGAGATCACATCACACAGTGAGTCTGCACAACACTACACTGACACCAGGACACACAGGCACATTAACCCCTTGCGATTATCCCCCCCCCACTCCCACCCCCCTGTCACAGTGTCACTGAATGTAATGATCATATATGTACTGATCACTGCATTTAGTGTCAGTGTGACAGGCAGTTAGTGTCAAGTTCAGGGTAGCCCCCATAACCCCCCCTAATAAAGTTTTAACCACTTGATCACCGCCCTAGTTAACCCTTTCACTCCCTATTGCCAGTGTCACTAAGCGATCATTTTTCTGATCGCTGCATTAGTGTCGCTGTTCCCGCTAGGTAGCTATTTTTTTTTTTTTTAATTGCGATTTTTTTTTTACTAAAGACATGTGGCTGAATACATTTTGGCCTAAATGTTTGACTAAAATTTAGTTTATTTGATTTTTCTTATTACAAAAAGTAAAAAATATTGATTTTTTTTCAAAAATGTCGCTCTATTTTTGTATATAGCGCAAAAAATAAAAAAAATTGCAGAGGCGATCAAATACCACCAAAAGAAAGCTCTATTTGTGGGAAGAAAAGGACGCAAATTTTGTTTGGGAGCCACGTCGCACGACCGCGCAATTGTCCGTTAAAGGGACGCAGTGCCGAATTGAAAAAACCCATTGGGTCGTTTAGCAGCATATTGGTCCGGTCCTTAAAGCGGAGTTCCACCCTCTTTCACAACATAGCTTCATCCCCTGTAGGTCTGTCCCCTTATGACGTTTTGGCATATATTTATTTTTTATCTTTAAAACTCAGTTATATTGTATTCCCATTTACATCCACGCCGCGGCGGCAGCTGCCTCGGCGTCATACACGGACCGCTATGCCTCTGGGAGAATACATCGCAGAATTGCAGAGGAATCAGCTCGATGTCGGGGGGCGGGACCAGCACAGCAGCCGAAAACACCAACATCAGCTGAGCCAAATGGTATGGGATCTGGGCGGGACGCTACGTGTATGTAGCCCTGCCCACTTTCTAAAGCAGCCCAATCATTGGCTGATGTTTGATATCTGCATGGCTCCGCCCCCCCCCCCGTTCCGCCCGCCCCCGACATCACGCTGACAGCTGGTCTCTGCATTTAGTTACATATAGTGTAACTGAAGCAGACAAATCGGCTCAGTGTGAAACTGCCAGTGCCAAGCAGTGACACCAGCCAGTGCCAAGCAGTGACACCTGCCAGCAACACCAGCCAGTACCAATCAGTGACACCAGACAGTACCAAGCAGTGACTGCTAGTGCCACCCAGTGACACCAGCCAGTACCAAGCAGTGACACCAGCCAGTACCAAGCAGTGACACCAGCCAGTGACACCAGCCAGTACCAAGCAGTGACACCAGCCAGTACCAAGCAGTGACACCAGCCAGTACCAATCAGTGACACCAGCCAGTGCCAAGCAGTGACACCTGCCAGCAACACCAGCCAGTACCAATCAGTGACACCAGACAGTACCAAGCAGTGACTGCTAGTGCCACCCAGTGACACCAGCCAGTGACACCAGCCAGTACCAAGCAGTGACACCAGCCAGTGACACCAACCAGTACCAAGCAGTGACACCAGCCAGTACCAAGCAGTGACACCAGCCAGTACCAAGCAGTGACACCAGCCAGTACCAAGCAGTGACACCAGCCAGTAACACCAGCCAGTACCAATCAGTGACACCAGCCAGTACCAATCAGTGACACCCGCCAGTACCAAGCAGCGACACCCGCCAGTACCAAGCAGTGACACCTGCCAGTGACACCAGCCAGTACCAATCAGTGCCTGCCAGTGACACCAGCCAGTACCAAGCAGTGACACCCGCCAGTACCAAGCAGCGACACCCGCCAGTACCAAGCAGCGACACCCGCCAGTACCAAGCAGCGACACCCGCCAGTACCAAGCAGCGACACCCGCCAGTACCAAGCAGCGACACCCGCCAGTACCAAGCAGCGACACCCGCCAGTACCAAGCAGCGACACCCGCCAGTACCAGGCAGCGACACCCGCCAGTACCAAGCAGCGACACCCGCCAGTACCAAGCAGCGTCACCCGCCAGTACCAGGCAGCGACACCCGCCAGTACCAAGCAGCGACACCCGCCAGTACCAAGCAGCGACACCCGCCAGTACCAGGCAGCGACACCCGCCAGTACCAAGCAGCGACACCCGCCAGTGACACCAGCCAGTACCAATCAGTGCCTGCCAGTACCAAGCAGTGACACCAGCCAGTACACCAAGCAGTGACACCAGCCAGTGACACCAGCCAGAACCAATCAATCAGTGACACCAACCAGTACCAAGCAGTGACACCAGCCAGTGACACCAGCCAGTACCAATCAGTGACACCAGCCAGTACCAAGCAGCGACACCCGCCAGTACCAAGCAGCGACACCCGCCAGTACCAAGCAGCGACACCCGCCAGTACCAAGCAGCGACACCCGCCAGTACCAAGCAGCGACACCCGCCAGTACCAGGCAGCGACACCCGCCAGTACCAGGCAGCGACACCCGCCAGTACCAAGCAGCGACACCCGCCAGTACCAAGCAGCGACACCCGCCAGTACCAAGCAGCGACACCCGCCAGTACCAGGCAGCGACACCCGCCAGTGACACCAGCCAGTACCAATCAGTGCCTGCCAGTACCAAGCAGTGACACCAGCCAGTACACCAAGCAGTGACACCAGCCAGTGACACCAGCCAGAACCAATCAGTGACACCAACCAGTACCAAGCAGTGACACCAGCCAGTGACACCAGCCAGTACCAATCAGTGACACCAGCCAGTACCAAGCAGTGACACCAGCCAGTACCAAGCAGTGACACCAGCCAGTACCAAGCAGTGACACCAGCCAGTGACACCAGCCAGTACCAAGCAGTGACACCAGCCAGTGACACCAACCAGTACCAAGCAGTGACACCAGCCAGTGACACCAACCAGTACCAAGCAGTGACACCAGCCAGTGACACCAGCCAGTACCAAGCAGTGACACCAGCCAGTACCAATCAGTGACACCAGCCAGTACCAAGCAGTGACACCTGCCAGTAACACCAGCCAGTACCAAGCAGTGACACCCGCCAGTACCAAGCAGCGACACCCGCCAGTACCAAGCAGTGACACCTGCCAGTGACACCAGCCAGTACCAATCAGTGCCTGCCAGTGACACCAGCCAGTACCAAGCAGTGACACCAGCCAGTACCAATCAGTGACACCCGCCAGTACCAATCAGTGACACCCGCCAGTACCAAGCAGCGACACCCGCCAGTACCAAGCAGCGACACCCGCCAGTACCAAGCAGCGACACCCGCCAGTACCAAGCAGCGACACCCGCCAGTACCAAGCAGCGACACCCGCCAGTACCAAGCAGCGACACCCGCCAGTACCAAGCAGCGACACCCGCCAGTGACACCAGCCAGTACCAATCAGTGCCTGCCAGTGACACCAGCCAGTACCAAGCAGTGACACCAGCCAGTACCAAGCAGTGACACCAGCCAGTACACCAAGCAGTGACACCAGCCAGTACACCAAGCAGTGACACCAGCCAGTGACACCAGCCAGAACCAATCAGTGACACCTGCCAGTAACACCAGCCAGTACCAATCAGTGACACCAGCCAGTACCAATCAGTGACACCAGCCAGTACCAAGCAGTGACACCAGCCAGTACCAAGCAGTGACACCAGCCAGTACCAAGCAGTGACACCAGCCAGTACCAATCAGTGACACCCGCCAGTACCAAGCAGTGACACCTGCCAGTAACACCAGCCAGTACCAATCAGTGACACCTGCCAGTAACACCAGCCAGTACCAATCAGTGACACCTGCCAGTAACACCAGCCAGTACCAATCAGTGACACCAGACAGTACCAATCAGTGACACCCGCCAGTACCAAGCAGTGACACCTGCCAGTACCAAGCAGCGACACCCGCCAGTACCAAGCAGCGACACCCGCCAGTACCAAGCAGTGACACCTGCCAGTACCAAGCAGTGACACCTGCCAGTGACACCCGCCAGTACCAAGCAGCGACACCTGCCAGTACCAAGCAGCGACACCCGCCAGTACCAAGCAGCGACACCCGCCAGTACCAAGCAGCGACACCCGCCAGTACCAAGCAGTGACACCTGCCAGTACCAAGCAGCGACACCTGCCAGTGACACCAGCCAGTACCAAGCAGTGACACCTGCCAGTGACACCAGCCAGTACCAAGCAGCGACACCCGCCAGTGACACCAGCCAGTACCAATCAGTGCCTGCCAGTGACACCAGCCAGTACCAAGCAGCGACACCCGCCAGTACCAAGCAGTGACACCCGCCAGTGACACCAGCCAGTACCAATCAGTGCCTGCCAGTGACACCAGCCAGTACCAAGCAGCGACACCAGCCAGTACCAAGCAGCGACACCCGCCAGTACCAAGCAGCGACACCCGCCAGTACCAAGCAGCGACACCCGCCAGTACCAAGCAGCGACACCCGCCAGTACCAAGCAGCGACACCCGCCAGTACCAAGCAGCGACACCCGCCAGTACCAAGCAGCGACACCCGCCAGTACCAAGCAGCGACACCCGCCAGTACCAAGCAGCGACACCCGCCAGTACCAAGCAGCGACACCCGCCAGTACCAAGCAGCGACACCTGCCAGTGACACCAGCCAGTACCAATCAGTGCCTGCCAGTGACACCAGCCAGTACCAAGCAGTGACACCAGCCAGTACCAAGCAGTGACACCAGCCAGTACACCAAGCAGTGACACCAGCCAGTGACACCAGCCAGAACCAATCAGTGACACCAACCAGTACCAAGCAGTGACACCAGCCAGTACCAAGCAGTGACACCAGCCAGTACCAAGCAGTGACACCAGCCAGTACCAAGCAGTGACACCAGCCAGTAACACCAGCCAGTACCAAGCAGTGCCTGCTAGTGCCACCCAGTGACACCAGCCAGTACCAAGCAGTGACACCAGCCAGTACCAAGCAGCGACACCCGCCAGTACCAAGCAGCGACACCTGCCAGTGACACCAGCCAGTACCAATCAGTGCCTGCCAGTGACACGAGCCAGTACCAAGCAGTGCCTGCCAGTGCTACCCAGTGACACGCAGTGACACCAGCCAGTACCAAGCATTGACACCAGCCAGTACCAAGCAGTGACACCAGCCAGAACCAATCAGTGACACCAGCCAGTACCAAACAATGACACCTGCCAGTGACACCAGCCAGTACCAAGCAGTGACACGAGCCAGTGACACCAGCCAGTACCAATCAGTGACACCAGCCAGTACCAATCAGTGACACCAGCCAGTACCAATCAGTGACACCAGCCAGTGACACCAGCCAGTACCAATCAGTGCCTGCCAGTGACACCAGCCAGTACCAAGCAGTGACACCAGCCAGTACCAAGCAGTGCCACCCGCCAGTACCAAGCAGTGCCACCCAGTGACACCAGCCAGTACCAAGCAGTGACACCTGCCAGTGACACCAGCCAGTGACACCAGCCAGTACCAACCAGTGACACCAGCCAGTACCAATCAGTGCCACCCAGTGCCACCAGCCAGTACCCGGGAACTCAGCACAGCACAGGGATGGTGGGAACCCCTCATAATGAGCACAGCGGCTGTACAGCCCCAGGAACTCGGCACAGCACAGGGATGGTGGGAACCCCTCATAATGAGCACAGCAGAAGTACAAACCCAGGAATTCAGCACAGAACAGGGATTGTGGGAACCCTTCATGAGGGGTTCCCACCATCCCTGCACTCTGCCGACTTCCTCGGGCTGTACTTCTGCTGTGCTCATTATGAGGGGTTCCCACCATCCCTGTGCTGTGCCGAGTTCCTGGGGCTGTACTTCTGCTGTGCTCATTATGAGGGGTTTCCACAATCCCTGTGCTGTGCTCATGAGGGGTTCCCATCATCCCTGTGCTGTGCTGACTTCCTGGGTTTGTACTTCTGATGTGCTCATTATGAGGGGTTCCCACCGTCCCTGTGCTGTGCTCATTATGAGGGGTTCCCACCATCCCTGTGCTGTGTTTATTATGAGGGGTTCCCACCATCCCTGTGCTGACTTCCTGGGTTTGTACTTCTGCTGTGCTCATTATGAGGGGTTTCCACCATCCCTACAGCCCCAGGAAGTCAGCACAGCACAGGGATGGTGAGAACCCCTCATAATGAGCACAGCAGGGGTACAGCCACAGGATGCCAGCACAGGGATGGTGGGAACCCCTCATAATGAGCACAGCACAGGGATGGTGGGAACCCCTCATAATGAGCACAGCAGAAGTACAAACCCAGGAATTCAGCACAGAACAGGGATGGTGGGAACCCTTCATGAGGGGTTCCCATCATCCCTGTGCTGTGCTGACTTCCTGGGTTTGTACTTCTGATGTGCTCATTATGAGGGGTTCTCACCATCCCTGTGCTGTGCTCATTATGAGGGGTTCCCACCATCCCTGTGCTGTGCTCATTATGAGGGGTTCTCACCATCCCTGTGCTGTGTTCATTTGAGGGGTTCCCACCATCCCTGTGCTGTGTTTATTATGAGGGGTTCCCACCATCCCTGTGCTGTGCCGACTTCCTGGGTTTGTACTTCTGCTGTGCTCATTATGAGGGGTTCTCACCATCCCTGTGCTGTGCTCATTATGAGGGGTTCCCACAATCCCTGTGCTGTGCTCATGAGGGGTTCCCATCATCCCTGTGCTGACTTCCTGGGTTTGTACTTCTGATGTGCTCATTATGAGGGGTTCTCACCATCCCTGTGCTGTGCTCATTATGAGGGGTTCCCACCATCCCTGTGCTGTGCTCATTATGAGGGGTTCTCACCATCCCTGTGCTGTGCTCATTATGAGGGGTTCCCACCATCCCTGTGCTGTGTTTATTATGAGGGGTTCCCACCATCCCTGTGCTGTGCTGACTTCCTGGGTTTGTACTTCTGCTGTGCTCATTATGAGGGGTTCCCACCATACCTGTGCTGTGCTCATTATGTGGGGTTCCCACCATCCCTGTGCTGTGCTCATTATGAGGGGTTCTCACCATCCCTGTGCTGTGCTCATGAGGGGTTCCCATCATCCCTGTGCTGTGCTGACTTCCTGGGTTTGTACTTCTGCTGTGCTCATTATGAGGGGTTCTCACCATCCCTGTGCTGTGCTCATTATGAGGGGTTCCCACCATCCCTGTGCTGACTTCCTGTGGCTGTACTCCTGTGCTCATTATGAGGGGTTTCCACCATCCCTACAGCCCCAGGAAGTCAGCACAGCACAGGGATGGTGAGAACCCCTCATAATGAGCACAGCAGGGGTACAGCCACAGGATGCCAGCACAGGGATGGTGGGAACCCCTCATAATGAGCACAGCAGATACTATTAGTCCTCTTCAAGCGTCCATATTTTTTAATTCATCATTCATCATAACGAATGCTGGTAATTGTTATGAAAAGTGAACAAATTTAACGAAAATTCGTATTTCGTACGAATCCGAATTGAGTTTCGGGCACAAAATACGAAATAACAGCCAATGCGAAACGGAACTAAACAAAATTAATTTATTGACAGTGCACATGTCTAGTATATGTATACACACTACATATATAACAATAATTATATATATATATATATATATATATATATATATATATATATATATATATTCTTGTTATGTAGATATATCTGCACAGGATTATTATTTTGTATATTTACTGGTTCCTGGAAGGAGGAGGGGAGGAGAGGTTTGCATAGATAAGGGAAGTCATACAGTCTGGCTTCATAATGCCCACACTTATAGCGGTGGTTCCCCCTAAAACAAATTTCTAACAATACATTCGTAAGACCCGTTACACTGCGGGTAGGCTGGCTTTTGTTTTGTTTTTTGGGCATACTGCACGTCACGACTTTCCGACAGAAGCCGAACGTCATTGCGCAGGCGCCGTATAGAGTCGGCTCTATACGGCGCCTGCGCAGCGACATTCGGCTTTTTTCGGAAAGTCGTGACGTCACGTATGTGCCCGTCGGAGGAACGTCAATCAACTAAGAACGCCCACCGCCAAGGGACAAAACGCCGATATCGAGGTATGTACTAAAAAAACAAAACAAAAGCCAGCCTACCCGCAGTGTAACGGGTCTTACGAATGTATTGTTAGAAATTTGTTTTAGGGGGAACCACCGCTTTAAGATGGCCCCAGTCAATTTCTATTTTATAAAGTGTCTAAATGCTGTAACAACCTAACAAAAACGGACCTTAGTTTACAGACTAATTTTACTAGAATACATTAAAACTTGTGTATTACAGGGGTATTTATATTTAAAAAGTTAAATTGTGGCCGGAACTCCGCTTTAAGTGGTTAAAGCGGGAGTTCACCCATAAATGTTTTTTTACCCTTAGATGGATGCTCATCTAGTCTAGGGGAATGGGCTAGTTGTTTTAAAATCCGAGCAGTACTTACCGTTGTAGAGGGCGATCTTCTCCGCCACTTCCGGGTATGGGTCTTCGGAACTGGGCGTTCCTTCTTGATTGACAGTCTTCCGACGGTTGCATCCATCGCATCACGTGTAGCCGAAAGAAGCCGAACGTCGGTGCGGCTCTATACTGCGCCTGCGCACCGACGTTCGGCTACTTTCGGAAAATCGTGACGCGATGGATGCGACCGTCGGAAGCCTGTCAATCAAGAAGGAACGCCCAGTCCCCCAGCCCATACCCGGAAGTGGCGGAGAAGATCGCTCTCTAAAAAGGCAAGTACAGCTTTGATTTTAAAACAACTAGCCGATTCCCCTAGACTAAATGAGCATCCATCTAAGGGTAAAAATAGCAATTTACCGGTGAACCTCCGCTTCAAAGGAGCCGTGTCCGTCCATGGACGATAAGAGAAATTTTTTTTTTTTTTTTTTAGGAGACACCTCTTACAGAAGAGAATTTCCCTTCCTAGGGGTAGATTTCCTCTACTTTGCAAGTAGGAGTCGTTTGTAAGTTGGATGTTTGAAAGTAGGGGCATGCCGTATATACTTGCAGAATGATACCCTGCCGGTGGTATTATTATGAGGAGATCCCTGCCTTTTAGAGCTGCACGATTAATCGCGAGAATATCGCAATCTCGATTCACACCCCCGCGCGTGCACGATCTCCAAGCGTGTTGACCTGCAATCTTTATATGCAGCCGCCGGTTCCACGTAACCAGCGTGGAACGCCGCTGGGCATGGGCGGTGCAGAGACACAGTGTCCCACGCTTGTCTTGGGAAACGAGGAGCACAGCAGTGAGTGCGCAGTGAGGTAGGGTAGTACTGTAGAGACGTTATACAAAACAGCCATGCTATTATCAGCTATCACTGCTGTGGTTTGATGACCCTCGGCCTCCTGACTGTTTTAAAGGTTCAACTGCACATCTATGCGATGCATCAGAGTATGTGCCTTTCTGCAGAACAGCCTATTAATTTGAAAATTAACTGCCTGCCACCCCTCAACAGCACCAAAGTGCATGGGCCTTTTTTTTTATTTTATTTTTTAATGCCACTGCACCAAAATGCATGGTGCTTTTGTTAGCATGCAACAAAAGCACCATGCATTTGTTTGAGAATCGTGATCTTCATTCTAAGCAAAAGATTTGCGATTCTCATTTTTCCCAGAATCGTGCAGCTCTACTGCCTTTAAGAATAAATATGAGAAACACCAGCAAATCTATTGACGTAGCTTCAGGTGCACACTGTACAGAGGACACAGACAGTACACCACGTGAAAATACTGCAGCTAGCACAATCACCTGCCTGCCTGTCAGTATATTAGGAAGAGCGGATATACCGCATTTGCCGGTGTATAAGGCGACCCCACTACAAGATTTTTTGCCTGTACTCACTGTAAAAGACGACCCCACTTCTGAGGCTTCCGACGCTTCATATTTCTTCCTTCTGGAGCCATATTCTTCATTCTTGCTGGAGCCATGTTCTTCCTTCTTGCTGGAGCAGGAGCCAATCACGGCGAGCAATGCTATTAAAGCAGGGGTTCACCCAAAAATACATTTTCAACATTACATTCAGCCGAGTTGTCCTAATGACAATCGGCTGTGATTTTTCCCCCGTACATACCGTATTTTCACCGCCGCTTCCAGGTATGTCTTCTGCGGGACTGGGCGTCCCCATCTGATTGACAGGCTTCCGACCGTCGCATACAGCGTGTCACGAGTTTCCGAAAGAAGCCGAACGTCGGTGCGGCTCTATACGGCGCCTGCGCACCGACGTTCGGCTTCTTTCGGCAACTCGTGATGCGTAGTATGCGACGGTCGGAAGCCTGTCAATCAGATAGGAATGGGAATGCCAAGTCCCGGAGAAGACATAACCGGAAGCGGCGGTGAAATAAGGTATGTACGGGGCAAAAAAAAACACAGCTGATTGTCATTAGAACAACTCGGCTGAATGTAATGTTAAAAATGTTTTTTTTGGGTGAACCTCCACTTTAAGCCTGCTTGGATTGGCAGAGGCTGTAACATCATTAGCCCAAACCTCTCTGACTCTCAAAGTCAATCGGAGCAGGTTACTGTATGTAGCCTGCTCGGATCGGAGTAACAACCTCTGCCAATCCGAGCAGGCTCTGTATTCATTTGAATACATAGCTCACCGGGAATGGCTAAGCAGTATATACTGTATGTAGCCGAAGCTATATACAGTATTACTGCACATCCAGCAGGCATCCGAGCAGCTGACCCGGCGTATAAGACGACCCCTGCTTTTTGGCCATTTTTTTTAAGTGTAGAAGGTAGTCTTCTATGCCAGCAAATACAAATATATATATATATATATATATATATATATATATATATATATATATATATATATATATATATATATATATATATATATATATATATATATATATATATATATATATACATACACATACACAAAAAATTACTCTCTCTCTCTCTGTAAACCACCAACACACTACGCAAGGCCGACTTCTAGGCAGCATTATATAGTGTGGGGCCTGTACTAAACCACCTGAGCCATAATTGGCTAAAGCCAATTATGGCTCTCCGTTTTTTGCGCGCTGTGATTGGCCAAGCATGCCGGTCATAGTGCATGCTTGGCCAATCATCGGCTGGCTAGCAATGCACTGTGATGCCGCAGTGAATTATGGGCCGTGACACGCCACTCGAAATTGTCGCGAATGGCCCAAAACATTCGTAATTCGACGAACGATCGAACATACTATGTTCGAGTCGAAACACGAGTTCGACTCAAATACGAAGCTCATCCCTAGTCTCCAGAATGCTCACATTTGGGTGTCCGTTTATGAAGCAGTGAACAGCGGTGATCCCAAGGATCAGAAATAATAGGGGGGAGAAGTGTTTGAACTTGTTCTCCCGCCGATTATCTCCACACCCAGAGAATCCTCAGACTGACACAGGCGATCTTCACTGGCGATCCAAGTCAGAATTCACACTCCCGACTCATCTCAGAGGTGGTGAATCAGGAAGTAAAGAGGGAATCCCAGGGGATCGAAGGCGGCAGGAGGAAGATTTTCATCTTCCTTCTACCTCGGTCAGACCCCCCCCCCCCAACACAAATCATGTCCCCCAGTGAGTGAGTATGTATGTATGTATGTATGTATGTATGTATGTATGTATGTAGATAGATAGATAGATAGATAGGATAGTAGGGGGGGGGACTCATTTTAATAACAATAACCACAGTTATTTATCACTGCACAATAAAACTGACATCTTGGTGTTTCTGTGAATTTCTGGTACTGTAATCTCAAAGTCTCACAAGATTCCAGTATCAGGGGCCATTCTCCACTGTTTGAAGCGTTGGTAGATCACTTCACTCCTCCAAGGGTGAAGCGATCTTTTCCGATTCATAGACACAGAGGAGAAAAATGTCTTCCGTAAATGCCGGAGAATGAAGCAGCGAATAGATTTCAATGCTTCATAAAAAGGAAAAAGGACTGGTTGCTCTATGCAGAGTATGTTATATGCAAAAGTTACGCAGAGCCAAAAAAACAGCAAAATTCCCTCAGCCTTGTGTGGGAGGAGCCAACTCACCTCACAGCTGTGTGCGAGTTATAAAACTCCTCAGCGTCTCCTAAAAAAACAATTGTTTATATGCAGCCTCTCTGTAAACACAGAGCAGAAATTCTGGCTTTTTTTGAATAATTGTCCTTCTTCAAACTTCAAAAAATCGTACAGCGAATATCTTTATATTGTGTGAATCACAAGACCCAGACCTACATTTTTATGTATAGTATGTCTCTAAAATATTAAAATTGAAGGCACAGTCACAGTTTATATATTGCCTTTAAGATTTTAGGTTTCCAGACTTTAATTTCAATGGAAGTCAATGGAGGTCAATGGATGGCGTGGGTTGCAAACAAATGGTCGTATTGTGAAAACGCTTGGGACTATCGCTTAGCTGTGGACACGTGTAATGGCAGCAGGGATAGCTGAACGTTTTAATATAAGATTTGTGTAGGTCGGCTTGAAAATGAGGGCGTGGTCGCAGTTTACAAATCATGTGCTGATTTTTCAGTTTTTGACATCTCCACACTCTAGCTCTCACCATTCATTCCTATGGGAAAATGTTGCTGCAAAAACGACGATATTTCGAACGATTCGGCAAAATGTTCCACAAAGTAATAGCCCACCGATCGGGAAGAATCCGCACGTTTCGGTATATTACGCGTTTATGTAGTGTAAAAACTGTGGGAAGAGTTAGGGTGGTAAATTTGGCTATAAGAATAACTAGAAAATGCATTTCCTGAGGAAAATGCGTGGGAATGCTGAATAGCTGAATTACTGAGCCCGCACCAAAGCCAATTCACCATAACCACTACACTATCTTTAGGACACACAGCTCCTTTCTCTATCTGCAAAGTAGAGAGTGTCCCGACTTCCTGGTCGCCCCTCCCCCCTCAAGAGGTTTTCTCCCCCCCAGGTCAGTGAGGAGGTATATTGCACCGAGGTAAAGAAAGCTATTTAGGGAAATACCATTACAAACGCTTTTAATCCACACATCGAATAAGTGGAATAAGCCTTCAAACAAACCTTAATAAATCCACAACCGTACATGCGATCGATACAGAGACTTCGCCGTTTGAAAGACACGGCCCTTGTGAACGCATCGATATGAAATTTATGTTGATAAACTTAAAAATGTGGCCATGTCAGCGATTTAGAAAAGTGTCTGTGTGTTTTGCAGTAAAATTTTACAGACGTTTTAACATGACGGTCAATGGGAGAAATTTTGGGACTCTTGTCCTTTACAAGCTCCTGGAACTAAAAGTAAATTTCCTATCACAAAACTGATCACATTGCCTGAAACCAGACAAAAATACCTAAGTTTTGATATATAAATTGTGTATGACAAGTAGATCTTGTGGGCGTGAGAGCAATTTGTTCCCCCTTTTTTTAAAGATAATTTTTTTTCCAATGATCTGTGCTGTAATGGTCACATGACACACTGTAAATCACTTCCATAGGAACACATTATAACCGATAACATTTTCTGAAAAAAATCAACGGAAATTGCGTTTTCACAAAAAACGTAAAAGATATCAATCTAAAAAGTCATAGCCGGATAGCTGAATATTTTGTGACCGTTTTAAAGTTTGTTTGGTGTCTGTAAGTGAAAGTATGAAGGAGCTGAAACTTTTGGCAGCGCGTGTGATTTGAAGCGGGAAAAAGGATGTTCTCACTGACTTCAATGTTAAAAAAAAGTGTCTAAAAGCTTAATATTTTAAAAAGTATAAATTAGTACAAAAAAACTTGAAGAAGTCCCATCGTTAGCTGAACGAGACGAACATTTTAATAGTTGAATGGTCTCAATAACTGAAAGTATGCAGAAGTTACGCAGAGCCAAAAAACGTACGGAATAAAATTAAAAATTAATTCCCACTAATTAAGAATAATAATAAAAAACGAATATCAATACTGGGAATGCTTATTAAAGCATTCCCACTAATAACTAGAAAATGCATTTCCTGATGAAAATGCGTGTGGGAATGCTGAATAGCTGAGCCCGCACCAAAGCCAATTCACCATAACCACTACACTATCCTTAGGATACACAGCTCCTTTCTTTATCTGCAAAGTAGAGAGTATCCTGACTTCCTGGTCGCCCCTCCCCCCTCAAGAGGTTTTCTCCCCCCCCCCCAGGTCAGTGAGGAGGAATATTGCACGGAGGTACAGAAAGCTATTTATGGAAAGAAATACCATTACAAACGCCTTTTAATTCACAGACCAAATACATGAATTAAGCCTTCAAACAAACCTTAATAAATCCACAACCGTACATGCGATCGATACAGCAACTTCACCGTTTGAAAGACACGGCCCTTGTGAACGCATTGATATGAAATTTATGTTGATAAACTTAAAAATGTGGCCATGTCAGCGATTTAGAAAAGAGTGTCTTTGTGTGTTTTGCAGAAACATTTTAAAGTCTTTTTAACATTACAGTCAATGAGAGAAAATTTCGGTCTCTTATCCTTTAGAAGCTCCTGGAACTAAAAGTCAAATGCGTATCACAAAACTGATCACATTGCCTGAAACCAGACAAAAATACCTACGTTTTGATTTGTTCCCCCTTTTTGTATAGATAATTTTTTTTTCAATGATCTCCACTCTAGTGATGTCATCGTCCACTGTAAAGTACTCCCATAGGAACACATTATAAATCGATAACATTTTCTGAAAAAATCACTAAACGTAAATTGCTTTTTCACAAAAACTATAAGAGATATCAATCTGAAAAGTCATAGCCGGATAGCTGAATATTTTGTGACCGTTTTAAAGTTTGTTTGGTGTCTGTAAGTGAAAGTATGAAGGAGCGTGATTTGAAGCGGTAAAAAGGATGTTCTCATTGACTTCACCGTTTGAAAGACACGGCCCTTGTGAACGCATCGATGGAATTTATGTTGATAAACTTAAAATTGTGGCCATGCCAGCGATTTAGAAAAGAGCGTCTTTGTGTGTTTTGCAGGAACATTTTTAAAATTTTTAACATGACGGTCAATGAGAGTGGTTTTGTCGCTCTTGTCCTTTAGAAGCTCCTGGAACTAAAACTAAAATACGTATCACAAAACTGATCGCATTGCCTGAAACCAGACAAGCATACCTACGTTTTGATATATAAATTGTGTATGACAAGTAGATCTTGTGGGCGTGAGAGCAATTTGTTCCCCCTTTTTTTAAAGATAATTTTTGTTTTCAAAGATCTCCACTCTAAAGGTCACATGACACACTCTAAACCTGCTCCATAGGATTACATTATAACCGATAAAAAAATCACTAAACGTAAATTGCGTTTTCACAAAAACCGTATAAGATATCAATCTAAAAAGTCATGTTTGGATAGCTGAATATTTTGTGACCGCTTTAAAGTTTGTTTGGTGTCTGTAAGTGAAAGTATGAAGGAGCTGAAACTTTTGGCAGAACGTGTGTTTTGAAGCAGGAAAAAGGATGTTCTCATTGACTTCAATGTTAAAAAAAAGTGTCTAAAAGCTTAATATTTTAAAAAGTATAAATAGTACAAAAAAACTTGAAGAAGTCCCATCGTTAGCTGAACGAGATGAACATTTTAAAAGTTGAATGGTCTCAATAGCTGAAAGTATGCAGAAGTTACGCAGAGCCAAAAAACGTACGGAATAATAAAATTAAAATTAAGAATAATAAAAAACGAATATCAATACTGGGAATGCTTATTAAAGCATTCCCACTAATAATAAAAAACGAATATCAATACTGGGAATGCTTATTAAAGCATTCCCACTAATTAAGAAGAAGAATAATAAAAAACGAATATCAATACTGGGAATGCTTATTAAAGCATTCCCACTAAATATCAATACTGGGAATGCTTATTAAAGCATTCCCACTAATAATAAAAAACGAATATCAATACTGGGAATGCTTATTAAAGCATTCCCACTAATACATTTACGGATATCAATACTGGGAATGCTCATTAAAGCATTACCACTAATTATAAAATGGTCACTCACATTTGAGAAGACATATAAAGCAAATAAAATCAAAGTACCGCAGTGGCATAAGCGGCGCCCTTCCCAATGTGTTTCTCCTAATAAGGCATCATCCTTATTGAAAAAGTTTTATTAAACACTTGACAACCGGCCCATAGCCAAAAGGCAGCTACAGGGTGGTTTCTTAACTCTGGGAGGGCATACAATGACGTCCTCCCAGAAGCGCGCACACAGGAGTGTCCGTGACCCCGGGGTCCAGAGGACCCGGCGCATCACACATCGCAGTAAATGGCCACTGATGGCGGCCGTTTACCACGTGATTGCTCCATCAAATGACAGAGCGATCACTTCTAAACCGGCATGTCATGACGCCGGTTCCTCTCTCCCCTCTCTGTACTGATCGGTACAGTGTGAGGGGAGTGATCCCATCCATCCATGCTCAGCCATCCCTGCAATATCCACTTCCTGCTCGCCATCATATGACGTCCTTGAATTTATGCGGGGATATCTGAATGATCATTCAGATATCAACTTTTTCAGCCGGCGATTCCCTACACCATAAGAACGATCATAGCGTCTGTTCCGCTGCTTGATCGTTCTTATGGGAGGCGAGAGGGGACGTCTCCCGCTGCCCTCCGATGCTTTTACCGACGATAAACCGCTACGATTGAAGCCAGGATCGTTATATTTTTTATTTCAGGCCTCCCAGCCTAGAGGTGAGATGTGGGGTCTTATTGACCCCATATCTCACTGTAAAGAGGACCTGTCATGCCATATTTCTATTACAAGTGATGTTTACATTCCTTATAATCGGAATAAAAGTGATCAAAAAAATAATTCAAAATAAAGTAAAATGAACAACAACATTTTTTTTTTTTAAACCCCCCCCTAACTTAATCTTTCACATTATGCAAAAACATTGGACCAACTGTACCGTTTTGTTTTAAGCACAAAACATATACAATGTTTTGGGGTTCTATGTAATTTTCTAGCAAATATATGACGATTTTTACATGTAGGAGAGAAATGTTAGAAATGGCCTGGGTGCTCCAGAACGCCTGATGGCGCTCCCTGCATGTTGGTCACGCTGTGCAAAAGTCTCACACATGTGGTATCACTATACTACCATACTCGGGAGTATTAGAATATGTTTTGGGGTGAAATTTGTGGTATGCATATGCTGTGTAGGGCTGTGGAGTCGGAGTCGAGGAGTCGGGGGAAATTTTGGGTACCTGGAGTCGGAGACGGAGTCGGCAAACAATGCACCGACTCCGACTCCTACTAAATTTAGATTGGAATTAGAAAAAAAAAAAAAAGCAAGTTTAAATGTCCCAATTCACAAAAAGTTATAATTAATGACTTCTCTACTGTAAGAATAAAGACCAATGCATGCAGTGCCTCACGTTAAGTGACCGTGAAGAAGCATGCTTTTCATGTGCTTCACTATATGGCACGCAACGCACAATTAGGAGCTGCAATACTTATACTTTCCATAGTGATGTGTTCTGCTTTTACAGGGAACGCATGTTAGAGAACCAGTAAGTGTCCAAATAAAAAAATTCCAACAGGAGTTTTATAAAGCGCTAAAAGAAGTTGAAAAGTATGATCGCTCATCAAAACTTACTGTTGAAGAAGCCATCCTTGTTTATCCAGAGATCGTTGGTGATGTGGCCAGAATAGTTACTGCAATGCCACCCACCCAAGTCAGTGTCGAAAGATTATTTTCAGCCCTAAAAATAATAAAGTCTCTGACTTAAGAGCCTCTATGAAAGAGGATCTGGCAGAGGCAATTCTCTTCCTTAGAACTCTACATTGAATTGATTTGCATTTGCTAAGCCTAGAACTACATTTCAAGATTAATATAAACCATTTCTAGGTTTTGCAGATTTTGTTTTTGGTTCATTGTAGATAAGCTTTGTTTTTGTTCTAAAACAACCAAATAATGTGGTTTGTATTTTTGAACTGGTAAAGATCCTGTTCCTGATGTTTATGCCTGCTGCTACTATCCAGTCACTTGATTGTTTTCATTGTGTTTGTCTTTTGCTTAAACTGTGCAATACAGTAGACTGTTGGCTTCCCAGCCAGTAGTCCTGTGGTAGGTTGCGTTTCTTTCCCTCAAGGAATGTATAAAATACATTCGCATATTAATACAGAGGAGTCGGAGAGTCGGAAGTACATAAAACTGAGGAGTCGGAACATTTATCTACCGACTCCACAGCCCTGATGCTGTGTGAGAATTAACCTGCCAATTAGTGGTGAAACGGATCACCGTTGATCCGTGATGCGAACGGGTCACCCCCTTCGGATCAGCACACTATTTGACTTGCGGAATTCCGCCGCAGCCATAGCATTAGGAAAGGCCATGGCCATCTTGGTGGCCCCTCCTCTCCGTTTACACCCACGTGAGGAGGAGGAGCCCGCGCTCGAGGGACACACCGCTGTACTACTGGGGGCTGTCTGTACCAATGGGGGTGTCTGTACTGAGGGGGGGGGGGGGGGTTTACACCATTTTTATGCTGATCCGAAAAATGATCCGATCAACGATCCGAACCATGTTTTTGATTCATTGCACCCCTACTGCTAATATGACAATTTTGTGGAAAAAAATTATAATTATTTTGCAAAGAATTGTGGGAAAAAGCAGAGTTAATTTCTTACCGGTAACTGTTTCCAGTAGTCTTCCAAGGCAGCCTTTGAGAGATGGAGCTCCTCCTGACAATCAGGAAACACATTGCCATAATTTTCCTCCCTTTAAGGAGGCGGACACTCCAGTTCTCAGGGATGACTGACCAGGGACCTAAGACCGGAATCTGAAAACGATATACAATACACAACACAACCCCACAAAGTTAGACATTTTAGGGTGGGATCGTGCGGCCTTGGAAGACTACTGGAAACAGAGTTACCGGTAAGAAACTGCTTTTCCCCCCAGTTGTCTTCCAAGTCAACCCTTGAGAGGATAATCAAGAACTCACCAGATCTAGGGTGGGACAACGGCTTTGAGGACTTTCCTACCAAACGCCTGGTCCTGGCTGGAAATCAGATCCAGTCTGTAATGCTGAACAAAGGTCGAGAATTTTGACCAGGTTGCAGCCCTGCAGATTTGTTCTGAAGTGGCTCCTGCCCTTTCTGCCCATGGGGCTGCTGAAGCCCTTGTAGAAGGAGCTTGAAGTTCTTTTGGTGGCATTTTCTCCATAACACAGTAACATTCTAATATAGCTGCCTTTATTCATCTGGCAATTGTCTTTTTGGATGCTCGTCTGCCCTTCATTCGGCCTGCGTACAAGATGAATAGAGCATCTGATGTTGTGAATTCATTGGTGACCTCTAAATATTGAAGTAGACACCTTCTGACATCCAGAAAACGTAATTCTGGTGCCTTGCTGTTTTTTGGTGAACTGCAAAATAAAGGGAAAACTATATCCTGGGATTTATGAAAAGTTGACATCGCTTTTGGAGTAAATCCCGGGTCTGTTTTGAAGTACGATTCGATCGTCATGGATCTTCAAAAAAGGTTCTCTAACAGATAAAGCCTGTATTTATCCTATCCTACGTGCCGTCGTGATGGCTACAAAAAAAACAGTTTTAAGAGTCAATAATCTTAAAGTTGTCTCTTGCAGTGGCTCGAAGGAAGGTTTGATGATCCCCCTGAGCACCACTGATAAATCCCATGTGGGGCATTTTTGTGTCTTGGGCTTTTATTGCAGGCCAACAACCTGCAAAAACGATAGACCAATGGGTCCTCTTGTAGTGTCCTTTCCAGATACACCGACAGCGCTGCAATCTGAACTTTCAGTCTACTGAGCGCTAGCCCTTTATCAGCGCCTTGCTGTAAAAACTCAAGGATAGTCGGTGTATCCATTTTCAGTGCACCAACTGTTACATTTTCCTGTCAGGGGACCCCGATACATCAGGTCTACCCTGCGAGGGAGAAGCCACGGCTTTTCTGCCGAGAGACTGAGGAGTTGAGAGAACCAGGCTCTCTTGGGCCAGTATGGTGCGATTAGTATAAGTTTTGTCTGTTCCTGTAGAAACTTCTTTACCACCCGTGGAATTAGGCATAGCATATTTTGAAGTTCCAAGGGTTCTGGTCTTCTTGGTTTAGCGAGAAGAAACGCTTCACCTGAGCATTCTTCCGAGAGGCAAACAGATCTATGTTTGGGACTCCCCAGCGGGCTGTAATTTCCTTGAACACCTCTGGGTGTAATACCCATTCCTCTTGGGAGATCTGGCGGCTGAGAAAGTCCGCTACTTGAATGTCTTCTCCTTTTAGATGGACTGCTCTCAGTGACAGCAGATTCCCTTCTGCCCACCGGCATATCCGATTGGAGATGTGGCTTAGAGATGGGCTTCTTGTGCCCCCTTTCTTGTTCACATAAGCCACCGCTGTGGCGTTGTCTGAAAGTATCAGGATGTGACGACTTCAGTCGCCATAAGCTCTCTCCAATTTGAGAATGCCTTGGCTTCTTCCGGGGACCATCTCCCGAGCAGGTTGCCATGCCAGAGGAGCTTCCCAACCCCAACTGCTTGCATCTGTGGAGATGGTAAATGACCAAGCCAGACCCCGATTTAGGTTTGTGTGGACCCTCCACCAACATAGCGACTTCTTTACAAATGTTGGGAGTAATAACGACTTTTCCATATCTTCAGTTTTTTTAAGAGAAATACTTGAAGTGGCCTTAGATGGAACTTTGCCCACTGGACTGCTGGTATTGATGTCAGACACAGAACCGACATCAGCTCTCTGATGGTTATCGGGAGGTTGTTCTGTATAGAACTCACCCTCTTGATGAGATTTGGGATTTTCTCCTCTGGAAGAGATGTTTTCTGCTCTCTGGAGCAGAGTAGATACCCCAGGAACCGAATGTTCTGGGTGGGACAGAGGTTTGATTTTTTCAAAGTTTAGGATCAACCCCAGTGACTTCAACCACAGTTGCGATTCGTTAAGGTCTCTTACCAGCTTCTGATGGTGCTGCGAACAGTAGGTCATCTAGATATGGTATTACGGTCATCTTCTTCAACCTTAGAAGGGCCAGAACCTCTGCCAGCACCTTGGTGAATATCCTTGGTGACGAGGACAACCCGAAAAGGAAGAGCTCTGCTCTGGAAGTGGCATTCCATTTCTTCTATCTCCACTGCTAACTTTAGATATCTCTGGGATTCTTCTCGGATGGCAATGTGGAGATAAGCGTCCCTGAGATCCATGGTCGCCATGAACGTTTCTGGTTGCAGAATGTTTTTGACCGAAAATATGGACTCCATGCGACATTTTTTGTATTGAATCGCTTGGTTCAAGGGCTTGAGATTCAGTATCAATCAAAACTTCCCGGAAGCTTTTTTGGTGACGAAAACATGAGTAAAAACACTTTTTCCCCCTTCTCTGGAACTTGGGTAAGGACATTTTGGTCCACCATCTCCCCTAGCAATAGTGGAAGAGCTTTTTATTTTTCTGAATCTCTGGGACGTTTTGTTAATTGGAATCTCTCTGGAGGGCGACAAGTGAATTCCAGGGAGTAGCCCTTTGCGATAATTTCCAAAATAAATTGACTGGCTGTCTTCTGCCATTGAGGTAGGAAGGTAGCTAGTCTTCCCCCTACTGGCACTTGTTTGGAGCTGCTAACCAAACCACTAAACAGTGACAAAGAGCATATTACTCTTTGGTTTCCCTTTGTGACCCGTCCAGTTTTTTTTTTAGGGTACTCTTTTATTCCTTCTTGGGGACGATCTCTTTGTCCACGAAAAAAACTTGTGGAAGTTTGCGTTTTTCTACAGGAAAGGTTTTTTGTTTTTTTTTAAACCACTTCAGACTCCACCAGCCAACATGAGACCCGATCACATTAAAATTGCTTATAACGTCTCTGTTAAGGTTTCGCATCATTTGTGGTCCCCCCCCCTTTTTTTTCCCCCTGGTATGAAATATATATATATATATATATATATATATTTTTACTTAACCACTTAGGGACCGGACCAATATGCTGCCAAATGACCCAAGGGGTTTTTACAATTCGGCACTGCGTCGCTTTAACAGACAATTGTGCGGTCGTGCGACGTGGCTCCCAAACAAAATTGGCACCCTTTTTCCCCACAAATAGAGCTTTCTTTTGGTGGTATTTGATCACCTCTGCGGTTTTTATTTTTTGCGCTATAAACAAAAATAGAGCGACAATTTCGAAAAAAAATGCAATATTTTTTACTTTTTGCTATAATAAATATCCCCCAAAAACATTTATAAAAATATATTTTTTTCCCTCAGTTTAGGCCGATACGTATTCTTCTACCTATTTTTGGTAAAAAAAAAAAATAAAAAAAAAACGCAATAAGCGTTTATCGATTGGTTCGCGCAAAATTTATAGCGTTTACAAAATAGGGGATAGTTTTTTTTTTTACTACTAATGGCGGCGATCAGCGATTTTTTTCGTGACTGCGACATTATGGCGGACACTTCGGACCATTTTGACACATTTTTGGGACCATTGTCATTTTCACAGCAAAAAATGCATTTAAATTGCATTGTTTATTGTGAAAATGACAGTTGCAGTTTGGGAGTTAACCACAGGGGGCGCTGTAGGAGTTAGGGTTCACCTAGTGTGTGTTTACAACTGTAGGGGGGTGTGGCTGTAGGTCTGACGTCATCGATCGAGTCTACCTATAAAAAGGGATCACTCGATCAAAGCAGCCGCCACAGTGAAGCACTGGGAAGCCGTGTTTACATACGGCTCTCCCCGTTCTTCAGCTCCGGGGAGCGATCGCAAGGGGGCGGCTAGAAACGAATAGCTGCGCCCTCGTCCCGGATCGCTCCTGAAGCCGCCTGTACGGGGGGGGGTCCCGATCGGACCCCCGACCCACGTCTAGGCAGGGACGTACAGGTACGCCAATGTGCCATTCTGCCGACGTAAATGTACATGCGGCGGTCCGGAAGTGGTTAACAAACGTTTTGTCATTTACAATTATTATTTTGTTTTGTTACATACATACATACATACATACATACATACATACATAAACATATATATACACACACACACACACACACACACACACACACACACTCTTATGCTCCCATTATTTCTGCAAATTTCATGGTCTGCTTAAATTCTGTCCACTGTGTCCAGCTCTCCCCAATCTTCTAGACCAGGGATATGCAATTAGCGGACCTCCAGCTGTTGCAGAACTACGATTCCCATGAGGCATAGCAAGACTCTGACAGCCACAAGCATGACACCCAGAGTCAGAGGCATGATGGGACTTGTAGTTTTGCAACAGCTGGAGGTCCGCTAATTGCATATCCCTGTTCTAGACCATCTGTTTCACTGAACCTTAAATATTCTAGGTTTTGGATAAAATGTATTTTGTTATACCATTCTCTAATAGAGGGACTTTCCCTATCTTGTCAGTGACTGGCTATTAAGCTCTTGGCAGCGTTTAGCAAATGGGGGGAGCAGTGTTTTCTGAAATTGCTTAGTTATTCTATTCCTGTGATGTAAACATCCCCATGGGTCATCTGTAATCTCTATATCAGTTATTAATTGTCTGATCATGCTCCAATACCTTTTTATTTTTGGGCATAACCACCATATATGAGCCATGTTTCCAATTTCTTTGCATCCACGCCAGCAAAGTTCTGATGTTTCTTTTTTGTATTTATGTGCCTTATCTGGTGTTATATACCAGCGAGTCAGGCATTTATAGTTTAATTCCGTTGTTTTACTGTTTACTGACGTGGTATGTACTCTCAATATTTGTTTTAGTTCTGATTCGTTCAGCTGTGACCCCAGTTCTTCCTCCCTTTTATAATGCATGGCGGTATCTCCAGGTGCCTCACTTCTATCAAGCTTTTATAGATCTTAGGAGGTCACTCCTTTCCCTCCTTTTTCTTTGCAAATTTTCTCTAGAGGGCGTAGATTTTCCACAGATCTACTAGGCTGTCCCCCAGAAGTGTTTTAGCTGGGTGTACCGCCACTCATTAATCTCGACCACTTCCCCTCTATTTTTTAGTTTTTAGTTCCTGGTATGCACTTAATTTATCTTGCGTCATAACATCTTTCAACTGTGCATTTTCTTTTACAATCCATTTCCCAAATAGCTTCTCAATACCTGGTGTGAAATATTTTGAATCCGTTAGTGGAATTAAAAGGGGAGTTAAAATCCCATTTTTCATTATTGTGTACCTTATCCCAAATTTTAATTGCGTTCCGTGTGAGTCCCTACTTAATTCTCTTTATTGTTCTGGGATCCATATAAATACTCCCCAGTGATACCTTACTCATTTGATATTCCATGCTTACCCATCTCATTTGATATTCCATGCTTACCCATCTCATTTGATATTCCATGCTTACCCATCTCATTTGATGTTCCATGCTTACCCATCTCATTTGATGTTCCATGCTTACCCATCTCATTTGTTTAGTGTTTCTTATCCAATCTATAACTCGTGTGAGAATAACTGCGTTATAATAATTTCTTACATCTGGTGCACCCCATCCCCCTTGTGTCTTTTTTTTTTTTTCAATGTTGCCCAGCCGATACTGGCTTTTTTTTCCTGCCACACAAATTTTAACAGCATCGTTTGTAGGTTTTTAAAGTACTTCTGGGGTAGTGCAATCGGGAGCATCTGTATTTTATACATAATTTTAGGTAAGAGGTCAGTCTGTTAAATTCTGCCTTAATGTCCTCTAGCAGAGGCAAATAATTTACTTTATATACCCTCTTAATAATTGCTATCTTGACTCCTAGACATTTTATTTCTTTTTTGCCCCAGACAAATGGGAACTCGTTTTGATAGATTTTTTGGTCTCTTAGCTATATTTATGCTCAAGGTTTCGGACTTGGTCGGGTTCATTCTGAACTTAGACATCTCTCCATATTCTTTTATTGATTTCATTAAATTTGGTAGCGTTATTCTTGGACTGGTTGAATAAAATAGAAGGTCATCAGCATAAGCCGCAAGTTTGTGTTCTTCCTGTCCCACTTCTATCCCCCTTATGTCTGGGTTCTTCCTTATCCCTCTTAATAAGGGTTCTAGTGCTAGCACGAACAGCAGGGGAGACAGAGGGCATCCCTGTCTTGTGCCATTATGCAGTTCAAATATTCCCGGAAGGGTCCCGTTAACTTTTACTCTTGCCATAGGTTGATTGTATAGTGCCTTAATCATTTTTTGGTCCTATTCCCTCTAAGGTATTATATATGAAGCCCCAGTCTACTCTGTCAAATGCTTTTTCCGCATCCACTGACAGGAGCAGACCTGGGGCTCCACTATTTTTATTTTTTGTATGGCTAATAAAGTTCTAATTCCGTTATCCCTACCCTCCTGTCCGGGCACAAAACCGACCTGATCGGTATGTATCATGTCGTTCATAATTGTTTTCATCCTCCCTGCCAGTATTTTAGAAAAGATCTTGGTATCACAGTTCAATAATGAGATTGGTCTAAAGCTAGAGCAGAGGGTGCTGTCCTTACCCTCTTTCAGGATTAAGGTAATAGTGGCTTCTATCGGTTCTCTACGCATATCCCACTTTGCCCCCAGACCGTTCATTTAAGAGCACATTCTGGGGGCTAAGATGTCTATAATTTTTTTATAATAGAGGATCGTCAGGCCATCCAGTCCTGGGCTCTTCCCGCCTGGTGAATTTTTTTTAAATTTCTCGAATTTCCTCTTCTAAGATTGGGGCTTTTAGGCGATTAAATTTATCTTCTGTTATTGTATCCCAGTCAGTTTCCTTTAGAAAAGATTTCATTTTCTCTTTTGTTTCGCCTCTTCTCTTGTTTCCTGTTTAATTGAGTAGAGTCTCGCATAATATTCTTTAAATGTCTCCGCTATTTCACCTGTTTTATGCACTAGTTCTCCCCTGATCGTTTGTATTTTCTCAATATAATTAAAAAAGGAACAAAGAAATTCGCGCTAACCAGAAAATATGGCAAATGAATAAATGTAAAATAAAAAATGGGTGTGTTAGAACCGAAGGCAGCAATAAACAGTGCATATACACATAAATAACATAGGGAAAAGAAAAAACTGCACCAACTCTATAAGCCAGCTATGATACTGGAAAAAGAAATGTTCAATATAAATAAAAACATAGAAATCGAATATTGAAAAAAAATGAATAATAAATGAATTAGTCCAAAATAAATGTCCCGATGAGTATAAAACAGAGGATATGCAGCAGGAATCTTTTCAGCTGAATTCTGATAACACCACAGTGAAAGGTATTACAAATCAGTGAAGCCGCCACCACCACATAGATAGCCTCTTACCAGATTGCTAAGAGGGAATAGCCTTGAGCAAGATACACCGCTCTGTGTTGATAACAAATCTCGAGGGAATCCTGATCACAATCATCCAAGGGAGAAGAGCCAGCTATCCAGCGAATCCAATCCTCCACAAAAGAGAGCGGCAGCCCTTCCACTCAGAAATCACGTAGTTCCAATCATTCTAAAAACTTCAAGCATAAAAACAAATGCCGGCCGTCAATGAGAGCCCTTTCTCATTCGAATAGAGCGCGGTAGAGTCACTGAGTGCACGTCCCAGATGCGTTTCGTCATAGGCTGACGTCATCAATGGGGGGGATAATTAAAAAAGGTTTTCTTTTTTAATAAATTCGCTAAATGTTTCCCTGGCTTATAACCCCATTGATACCTCTCTTTCCTTACTTGGTTATACATTATTTGGTTTCCTGCTTTTTTTGATCCCTCAACGCTTCTCTTTTGATGTTTAATTTTAGTAGTGTTTCTTTTGCTCTAATTTGTTTATGTTGTTGTTCCCAATTCATACATTTCTTTTATTAGCCTGGTTTTGTTCTCAGTTTTTTTTTCTCCGCTCCCTCCTTAATTAATAACCCCCGTACATGAGCCTTATGGGTATCCCAGACTATGGCCTCAGACATATCCTCTGTCAAATTTATCTTAAAAAATTCTTCTAAATTCCTTTATTATTCTTGTTTCTATTACTTTATCCTGTAAGAGTTCTTCGTTAAGCCTCCACTGAATATTTTTATATTGTGTCTCCCCTATTTTCAGTTGTAATGATACTGGCGCATGATCAGAGAAGGTCACTATTCCTATATTGGTGTTGCTTACAGTTTCTAATAACCTGTGTTCAGTAAGAAAAAAAAAATCTATCCATCTCGTGAACAGGGGAGCGGAACGTATAGTCCTGTTGCTTATTATGTTGAATCCTCCACACATCCACTAACGGATGTTGATGTAATTTCTTTTTTAGTTTATTCCTCCAAGCCATTCCGGTCCCCTGAGCACGAGACGTACTATCTATCTATCTCTGGATCCATACAGAAATTAAAATACTTTGCTATTATAGCTCCTCCCCTTTTGAACTCCATGAAGTCGGTTATAATCCTCATTAAGTATCTAATAGACTTTTTATTTTGGGCTATATATGTTTGCCAATGAGATTTCGGCCCCATTCATTTTCCCTCTCAGGACCAAATATCTCCCTTCTGGGTCCGCCCTTCTTTCATCTAATATGAACCTGATCCCCTTGGCCAACCCTATGGCCACCCCTTTAGCTCGACTATTTGGCGAATCTCCATAATACCATAGGGGATAGAACTGTGTAATATTTTTGCGATTTACACCTACGTTGAAATGTGTCTCCTGCAGCATGACCACATCCGCCTTCAGTATGCCAAGTTCTTACATAATATTTGCACGCTTAATGGGAGCATTTAATCCTCCAACGTTGTATGAGATTATATTTATATCTGACATTTTTCCTAAAAGGTCCCTTCTAGAACTTTTAAGGTATCCTGGGGTTCTCCAGTCCTAACTAATCCTTGTACCCCCCCCCCCTCTCTCCTCCCTTCCCAGACTCCAATTTTATTTCTGAACCATGATTGTCCAACCTTTCTTCCACTTCCTCCACTCTTTAACATATGTTTCATATCCTCCCGTAGGATAGTTATTTCCCCTTTTATAGATGTTTCTAGTCTTGATTCCATTCTTGCAAGCATTTCAGCCATTTCTCCTTTAGCTAATGGTTGCTTTTTTTGTCTCGTTTCCATGCCTCCTTCGTCCTCTTATCTCCTCACTTATCAGACAAGCTGAATCCGTGTTGATTTTAGGTCCCGTTTTTGTTCCGGTGCAATCTTTTCCCCCCTAGTGTGACATATATTTTCTTATAGATCCGGGACTCGCACTGGTTCTAGGAAGATTTACTGCTGCCCCTCTCCCTGGCCTTCCCCTCATCATTATGTGATAGGGAACGATTTCACACTATGACCGAGTTTACATAAATATATTCTTAGTCCAATATTTCCTAATAGTACAACGGTTTTAGAGGTCTTAGAGAGGCCGAGTAAAACAAGCAGTTCGTTCTTCCCCTTTTTTCCCCCCTTTTTCCCTTTTGACTACAGTACAGACCAAAAGTTTGGACACACCTTCTCATTCAAAGAGTTTTCTTTATTTTCATGACTATGAAAAGTGTAGATTCACACTGAAGGCATCAAAACTATGAATTAACACATGTGGAAATTATACCTAACAAAAAAGTGTGAAACAACTGAAAATAAATTTCATATTCTAGGTTCTTCAAAGTAGCCACCTTTTGCTTTGATTACTGCTTTGCACATTCTTGGCATTCTCTTGATGAGATTAAAATTTCCCCTCTTCAAGAGACAATTTCCACCCTAGTACGAGCCAATTACCAACTGATCAACATCGTACCTTAGCCATTTTAGTGCATTGAAAATAATTTTAAGCAGGTTCAGAAAAGAAAAAAAAAAAAAAGGCAAACCTTACCAGATAGTCCACCTGGTCAGTATATTGATTTAAAGCAGGCAGGCAGAAGATATATGGCCAGATTCACGTACGGCGGCTTAAAGTTGTGCGGGCGTAGCGTATGTAATTTACGTTACGCCGCCGCAAGTTAGAGAGGCAAGTGCTGTATTCACAAAGCACTTGCGTCCTAAGTTATGGCGGCGTAGCGTAAATGTGCTGGCATAAGCGCACCCAATTCAAATTGTGAAGAGGTGGGCGTGTTTTATGTAAATAAAGCATGACCCAACGTAAATGAAGTTTTGAACGAACGGCGCATGCGCCGTCCGTGGACGTATCCCAGTGTGCATGCTCCAAATCACTTTGCAAATAGTCAATGCTTTCGACGTGAACGTAACCTACGCCCAGCCCTATTCTGAATCGACTTACGCAAACGACGTGAAATTCGACGGCGGTTTCGACGTCCATACTTAACATTGGCTGCACCATCTTTTTGGTGGTTCATCTTTACGCCTGAAAACGCCTTACGTAAACGGCGTATCTTTACTGCGACGGGCGAGCGTACGTTCGTGAATAGGCGCATCTCGCTGATTTACATATTCTAGGCGTAAATCAGCGTACACGCCCCTAGCAGCCAGCGTAAATAGACAGCCAAGATACGAGGGCGTAGGAAGACTTACGCCGCTCGTATCTTAACAACATTTAAGCGCATCTCAGTTTGGGCATACGCTTAAATGTAGGACGGCGCGGATTCAGAGTTACGACGGCGTATCTGCTGATACGCCGGCGTAACTATACCTGAATCTGGCTAATATACAAATTCAGTGAGCCGATCTAGAGATGGTTAAACAGACATCAGCACCCGTTTCAGAAAAACCAAAAATTTTGTTTTTTTTCAACCATATTTACGTGCAATCAGAAGTTCAGCCGGTTATCCAGACAGCAAAAAGATCACTTTTTCACTATTTCACTATTTTCAATGACTTATGCACTTTTAGCATTTTATGGAGGTTAGGAGTTTTCATCCAGACAATAAGCTTAACCACTTGAGAGCCGCGCTGTGGACATCTTTCTCCATAGCGCGGATCCCAAGTGTCGGGTGGACGTCCCTGGACGTCCAGTTGACATTCCCCCTGCGCGCCGCTGGGGGTGCGCAGCGGGAAAACAACGTGCCCGGCGCATCGCTGGGGAGCCGATGCGTGTGCCTGGTGGCTGCGATGTTCGCTAGGTACCCGCGATCGGCAGTGACAGCAGGGACGTGGAGCTCTGTGTGTAAACACAGAGCTCCACGTCCTGTCAGGGAGAGGAGACCGATCTGTGTCCCTTGTACATAGGGGCACAGCATCGGTCACCTCCCCCAGTCAGTCCCCTCCCCCCACACAGTTAGAACACACCCAGGATACACATTTAACCCCTTCCTCGCCCCCTAGTGTTAAACCTTTCACTGCCAGTCACATTTATACAGTAATTTGTGCATTTTTATAGCACTGATAGCTGTATAAATAAATGGTCCCAAAATTGTGTCAAAAGTGTCCTATTCGTCCGCCGCAATATTGCAGGCCTGACAAAAAAAAAAAAAAAAATAAATTGCAGATCGCCGCTATTAATAGTAAAAAAAAAAAAAATGTTTATCATAAATCTATCCCCTATTTTGTAGGCGCTATAACAACTTTTGCGCAAATCAATATACGCTTATTTCGATTTTTTTTAACAAAAATATGTAGAAGAATACGTATCAGACTAAACCGAGGGAATTTTTATTTAAAAAAATAAAATAAAATAAAATTGGGATATTATTATAACAAAGTAAAAAATAGTGTTTTAAAAAAAAAAAAAAAATAAAAAAAAAAATCGGTCTTTTTTGGTTTATAGCGCAAAAAATAAAAATCACAGAGATAATCAAATACCACCAAAAGAAAGCTCTATTTGTGGAAAAAAATATAAAAATATAATTTGGGTACAGCGTTGTATGACCGCGCAATTGTCATTCAAAATGCGTCAGCGCTGAAAGCTGAAAATTGGTCTGGGCACGAAGAGGGTTTAAATGCCCAGTAATGAAGTGGTTAACCTCATCTCTGAGATAGGCCAGTTATAACATTTAGTACAGGCTAATCCAAGATAAATCCAAGTTAATACAGTTTCATGCAGATTGAAGCTTAGGTTAGTCAGGTTAAGCACGTTAAGGATATTAAACAGTTTGTTATTTTTCCCAGACTCAAGTGGGTTAGATAGGTGTAACAATATTGAAACGATTAAATAGTTTAAGCAACTTAGGCAGGTTTAATAAGAGGTAAGATTCAAGGTAGTCTCTGATAGATCCCTTAATGTCCCACAAGGTTTTCTTATCTGCTGTTCTTTCCAAGGCCTTGTCTAGGCCTGAACCAAAAAGAAAATCACCTGTGAAAGGTAGATTGCACAATCTTGTTTTAGATGCAGCATCACCTGTCCAGGTTTTCATCCAAATCGCACATCTTGCTGCAACAGCTAGTCCTTCTGACCTTGCTGCCAGTTTAACGGACTCTGCGGATGCATCCGTAATGTAACCGACTGTCTTGGAGAGCACTGGAAGAGTCTTCAGAATCTCCTCCCTAGGTGTCCATTTTTTATGTGATCTTGTAATTGGGATAACCAAAACTCCAGATTTCTTGCCACACAGGTGGTGGCTAGCGCTGGTCTCCCATGCTCTTTTTAGGTCGATATCATCCTTCTTAGGCCTCGTACACACCAGCGGACAGTCCGATGAAAACGGTCCGCCGGACCGTTTTCATCGGACATGTCCGCTCGGAGATTTCGGTCTGATGGTTGTACATACCATCAAACCAAAATCAGCGCGGACAGACAGCGCGAAGACGTGGCCGCGCCGATGACGCGGCGACGTGCGCGACCCTGGAAGGTCAATGCTTCCACGCATGTGTCGAATCACTTCGACGCATGCGAGGGATGGCGGCCGATCGGACATGTTCGGTCGTCTGTACAGACTCACCGGACATGTCCGACGGACATGGTTCCAGCGGACATGTTTCTTAGCATGCTAAGAAACATTTGTCCGCTGGAAACCTGTCCGATCCGCCGGACATTTGTCCGGTCGGCCGTACAGACGACCGAACATGTCTGCCGAAACTGGTCAGCGGACCAGTTTCAGCAGACATGTTCGGTCGTGTGTACGAGGCCTTATCCATGGCATCTTTTAGGTGTCCCATATCTTCAAAAGCCAATAAAAGGATTTATAGAGACTTTGGAAAGCGGTCGCTTCTTGTGACTAGCCGCAAAGAATGGTTTCTTTTCCAGATCTGTCCATTCGTTTTTTAATAGTGTCTGACATCGGATGAACTGGAAATACTTTGGTACATCAGGTCATGTTTGGAAGGTTGTTCTTTTTCATATTCAATTTCCAAAGTTTCATAAATGGCCCCAAGCAAATCATCCACATCCTCTAATGATAATTTGTCATTGGGTCCCTTTCTTCTCCCCCCCTCCTCTAGGTCTGAGCTATCGCTGGCCATAACGCTAGCTGCGCTGCTGCCGACTCGCTCCCTCACTGACTCATGCGACCCTGGTGCGACTTCCGATCTGGTTGAGGCTATGGGAGAGGGACTTCCATAAGGAACTGTTGGAGGTATGACTTCTGTAATGAATTTTTTGAGATCCTTAAAGGTGTTGGCCATATCATCTCTCACGGATCCAAAAAGTGTTGCATACACTTCATCTGATTGTTTTTTAACCAGCATGTTAATGCAAATTTGGCATAGCGGTTCTGTGTACTACAAAGCTAATCAAAAGATAAGAAACACAGGGGCTCCATGGTGGTGAGACTCAGCACACTCCACCATACAATGTTACAGTGCACACCCGGTGACACTAGTACCCCTGTAAGCCCCAGCTAAGCTAGTGACCATCTAGCTGCTGTCCCTTTAAAACAGATACAACATTTCACCCACTGGTGCCTACCTGTATCCTGCTGGTGCTTTCACCTCCTGGAGCCTGGGCCGATGGAATATCGTCCTCTTCTAGCATCCTGGCTTGCTATGGCGTCCGTACTGTAGCCTGCAGCCTCGTCCATGCTAAAAAGCACCAGCTGGCCGCTTGAATTTCCCCCGGCACACGCCAATGACGTCCACCCGCCCCGGAATTGATGCGCCGCATCTTCCGGGTCAAGCGGCGTCAGCTCCGGGTACACGCCCCCCGCTAAAGCTGCCAAGGGGGCGATGAAACGGCGTCTTCTCCACGCCTGGGCACAGAAGAAATACAAAACCAGGACAACAACTGCCCTTTGCTAGAGCGGGTTGTCCGTGGCCACACGCCATCCTCCTCCACACCAATACATGGCTCTGGTGAGTCCACTGACCATCTGTGTAATGCCGTCTCCTGCAGCCTGTATATACACACACACACACACACACACACACACACACACAAAAAATAAAAAGTGCTTCCCCAGCTGGACCCCTGCCCTGGTCAGGTCCTCTGGCAACATGTCTCCGGATGGAGGAAACACGAAGACTGACCAGGGACCACCTCTTGAAGGGAGGAAAATTATGGCAATGTGTTTCCTGATTGTGAGGAGGAGCTCCATCTCTTAAGGGCTGACTTGGAAGACAACCGGGGGAAAAAAAAAATAAGACCTCACCATGCCTTTTTCTAAATACCTTGTAATGTCTTCCAAAAAGGGGTCATTTAGGGGGGGGGGTATGTGTACTTTTCTGGCATGTTAGGGTCTCAAGAAATGAGATAGGCCGTCAGTACTTCAGGTGTGATCAATTTTCAGATATTGGTACCATAGCTTGTGGGACTCGATAACTTTCACAAAGACCTAATATGCACCAATTTGTACTTATTTTTACCAAAGATATGTAGCAGTATAAATTTTGGCCAAAATGTATGATGAAAAAATTACTAAATTTGCAAAATGTTAGAACAAACGAGAGAAAAAAAAAAAAAAAAAAAGAAGATTGCCTTAAAATCCCCAAATTGTCATACTTTTTCGTTATTATAGGGGGTGATAGCAATCACATACCCAGCCCTTTGAGTCAGTATATTTTTCGGGATATAAAAAGATATACAAGGAATTGAGTGCCGGCCTTGCTGCCGATTGGCAAAGGGGTGGGCAGAAGGGACAGATCCATTTACTGGAGGAAGGGGGGGGCGCAGTCAGTGGCATACTAACTGGGGGGTGTTAGGCGGCTCACCCATCCTCCCCTGTAGGAAACAGTGAGAGCGGGGTGGGCTTGGAAGTGCAGCGGCGATGCGACATCATGCTGACAGCGCAGGGAGAGCTCAGGCGAACTGACCCATTGTCACAATGCTGTGTGTCTGTTAAAATCCTAACAGCCCAGTGAGTACAACTCCCCCCTTCCACAAAAATGGAAAAGGCGGCATCGGCTCTGCCTCCTCCCTCCCCTTCATTTCTGTGTCCTGTCACATGCTCCATGCAGCCCGTGTGCTGCGTCTGAAAGTAATGTGTGGGCGGGAACATTTAAACAAGTAGCTGACAGGTAAAGAGCTGCCGAGTGAACTAGTGTGAGCATCTGGGAACATCCAAGCAAGTCATCAACACTGTCACTGTGTCCAGACACTGCCCTCTCGCTCCCAAATATTTCACTGCCCCTCTTTCCTCTGTTGTCCTCCAGCAGAGTCTTTCATTAACTCTATCCCAAAAGTTTGGTTTTAAAAAGGCCCATGCCAATAGTTGGCCACATCATGTTCCTTTAGCCAGGATTTTTACTAGTGTGATCATAGACATTGCATGCGAGTCACACCACATTGCTGTGCAAATCACATGCGATGCAAATTCAGACATACAAACTGTATGGCTGAAATAAGATTTGCACCAAAACGGTGCAGGACCCTTTTTTTTGGTACGCACTGGAATCGGATCGCATGGATGTTCACACCTATGCAATAAGAATCCTTCACCATTTCACAGTTCTGACTGCGATCTGCAAACCGATCTGGGATTTTACATTGACACTCGTAGCATTTTGCAAAGGGCAGCGTGAACCACCGAAAAGCGACATGCAATGCAGAAATCTGCAGTGGAATCACGCCAATTTCTGCTTCGTATATATGTGAACCACTGCTCAAGTTGGTTTACACTGATGCGCTGTGGATCAGTTGCAGTGCTGGTGTATACACAGTTTTCCTGCATTTACCTAAATTTTCACTACAGTCCCACAGACTTCCATTAAGTTACACATTTTTGCAACATTATCTGAAAGCACACCAAACGTCCTCTTTATTGCATCTTTGGTGCGCTTTCAGAAAACACAGTAAAATTACACAAGCTAATATAAGTCTGTGGGACTGCAGCTAATAATGGGGATAAAAATGCAGAAAAAAAAACTGTGTATACCCCAACACTGCGACAAACTCCAGGACACCAGTGTGAACCCAAAGGCTTTAGGGTGCTGTGTAATGTAAAATGAGTCCAAAGGTGTGGGGGGGTTGTGTAATGTAAAGGGGTCCAAAGTAGTGACAGAGATATTGGGGTATGCAGGGGGACACAGTGGGTTGTTTTAACATTTTAAAGTGGGGGGGGTTCCAGATATAGGAGTCGCTCCCGGGTGCCAAATGATCTAGGTACGCCCCTCATCAGCAGTGTTCAGCCCCTAATCAAGAAGTGGAAAACGAAGGGGGGGGGGGGGGTTCTGTTGAAACCAAACCATGGTCAGGTAGACCAACTAAAATTTCAGCCACACCTGCCAGGAAAATTGTTCAGGATGCAAAGAAAAAGGTATCCCACTTACAATATGCCAAACAGCACAGAGTCAAGCCTCAAATCTTCTGGCACAAAGTCATTTGGAGTGAGGAGACCAAAATGAGCTTTGGCCACAACCATAAATGCTACATTTGGAGGAGTCAACAAGGCATAAAGACTTAATTTTAAAGTGGAATTCACACTATTTTGCACACTTGAGAGCATATTCGCACTGAATAAATCTGAATGATGCATAGGACATATTCTGGTTGGAAGAGGGAGGCGTCTTGTAGTACACTACAATTTTCTGTACTTTTATCACTTTGTTTTAGCATGTGGTTTATGAGAATTAATTTGTGCACACTCATATGCATCTTGTACAATTTAAAAGGTATACACTTCCCAGCGGAGGGAGATGTATTATAGTACACTTGGGGAGGTATTGTTACATTCTTTGATAATACATCATAAGGCCATTTTTTTTGAATTGTGTAATTTATTTGAAATGGGAAAAAGAGGGTGTGTACAAGGTTGTTTTCACACATTCTCTTAGAAAAGGTTTTTTTTTTTTTCATTTTTTTATAAAATTTACACGGTCTTTAAGAAAAATTAAATTGATTGCTTTTATTGCATTTAAAAAGGAATGTAAACATCATCCCGGTACAGCCACTTAACTACCGCCTAACGCCAATATACACAAATCGCAAATCTGAGGAACCTGGCAGATATGTACATGAAGATAAGCATCCTGAAGATCCAGGGTTACCATGAAGACCTCTGGCCACAACAGATTTTACAGAATAAAGATTTTCCATCCGGAAACATCTGTAGAGAATACATTCGTTTAGGACGCTTAAATTCATGACCATACGAAAGCCGCCAGAGGCATTCCGAACCAGAAAGACGTGGTAATAAAATCCCCGGAATTTTTGAGTTTCCAGAACAGGGGAAATCACCCCCTATTTCCCACACTGAAATCAGACTCAATATGGTTCGCCGTCTCCTGGCAGATGGGTAAGAAAAAAATCTCTGGGGGGGGGGGGGGGGGGGAGAGAGAGACTCTTGAATTCCAACCTGTAACCCTTTTCTAATGTTTGAATAAAGGAATTGTCGGAAATCCTATTTTGGCGTCACTGGGGATTCTTGGAAGGGGCTGAAGGAGCAAAGATAGTTCCCCCTTTTTGATTATCTTTGTTAAAAAGACCACTTTTTTTTTTTTTTTTTTTTTTTTTTTTGCCTGTTGGTTTTAAAATTAACCTTGTTCTGAAAACCACGAAAAGGCTTCTTATTCTGTGGCTTATTCTTTGAGAAGAAGGAAACCGTTTACTCTTCTCAGAGGAATGAGCTAGGACCTCCACTAAGGAGGAACCGAATAAGAGCTTGCCTTCAAAGGGGATGCCGCAGAGTTTGTTTTTGGAGATAAGATCACCCTTCCAATATTTAAGCCAGATGGCCCGTCTGACCGAATTAATGAGAGCAGAAGATCTGGCTGCAAGCCTTTACGAAATCTGCAGCAGCATCAGCCAAGAAGGCAACTGACTTAGGAATGAGTGGAAGAGACTCCCTAATCTCCTCTTTGGAGGTGTCTGGACGATCTTCTTTCATCGGACGCTGAACCCATACATCCAAATTCCTAGCCACACATGTGGATGCTACAGCTGGACTCAAGGAGGAAGCTAAGGCATCCCAGGCTAGCAAGGAATCAGCCTTCCTGTCCATTTGATCTTTAAGGACCCCGGAGTCTTCAAAGGACAGGTCCGACCTTTTTGACACCTGCGACGTGGGGGCATCTAGTCTAAGACATTTAAAGAAAGGCTCCTCGATTTCAGACTGAACGGAAATATCCTTTTGTGTCCTTGACTGGAAAAACCTCCTCTCAGGTTCCTTCCACTCTTCAAGAATCATATCCTTACGCGACTGGTGCACCGGAAAAGCCCTTGCTTTCTGCCCCTGTAGACCTATACATTTTATCTTGTACAGACTGGACCAGCTGAGGTGTCTCAATCTGTTCTGAAGTATATATCGACTTAAAAGTTCGTCAATATGTTCCACCGGAAAAAGATACTACTCGCCTCCTCCTATGATGCGGAATCCCCATCAGATAATGAGCTTGGGTTCTCACCTTCTTCCAGATCAGAAGCATTGCGCAAACTAATGGTCTCAGATAATAATAGAGGAAGAGGTCTAGCCGAAGCTGAAAGCTCTTGAACTATAGAACTAGATGAGGAAGGCTGCTTTAAAGAGGCAGTCTCTGAACTAGCTCTGGATGGAATACAATCATCACAAAATAGTTTCTTTTAACTATCAGAGAGCCTGGCCCTACAGTTCCCACATTTCTTCTTCACCGGTTTGGCCTAGTACAAAGCAGAAACAAGAACCATAAAGAAAAAAGGTCCATACATAAAAAGGTCCCTTGCTGTAGAACCACAGACTAGGACTTACCTTAGGGGCAGTATGGGATCCGGAGGCTGCCGCTGGTTCAATCCGAGCGGATGCTACACCCTCAGACCTGTGACTAAACACCAATAGTGTGCAAAACGCGTCAGCTGTCCCTTCTTGTGACTGTATTTTTTGGATTTGCATGTCCCGTTTTTATGAATAAAAGACTACTTTAAGTTTCCCTGGAGTGCGGCTGTCCATTTATCTCCATTTTTTGTATCCTGTCCTGAAGGTCCATCTGGTGAGCGGAGATCGGCCAGAGAAATAGGCTGCAATTGACCTGCGTTCAGCAGACTGTCCCCTAGGCAGCATGTCCTTAGTGTATCACACGACTTCCGGTTTCTGCGCCATCCTGCCGCATCACCGGAAGTCGTCCGACGCCATCTTGGTACACCTCGGTGAAGCATAAGGAAGGACAGGTTCCACACAGCATGGCTGGGGGGAAAAAAAGTGAAGGAAGTTGCCACCATTTTACAACCAGGTAGGCAAGAAACTCCAAACAGGGAACCCTTCTGGACAGAACTCCTCTGGGAGTATATGACAAAAAAAAAAAAAAGCACCCAGGACTTGGCCACAACTAGTCCTGGATGACGCCAAAGAAGGGGGGTCCACCAACCAGTTACCAGACCCAAGAAAAACAAAAAAAACCTGCCGGTGCTCCTGGAGGGTCTGGAAACACAAAACAACCGAGGGTCAGAGGAAAGGGAGGGGGTCTTTTAAACTGTATCCGATATGTGTTTCCTGTAGAGGGCAGAGCCAATCATCTCTCAAGTAGCTGTCCTGGAAGGCGAGGGGGGAAATCCTGAGGGGTTATGCTGTGCCTATGAGCACCAGGTTTGTTTTCTCGTTCATTGGATTGGCCAGACCAGGTCATACACACCGTAATTTTTTTATTTTCTAGTATATTTCTGTGTGTCCATGCACACACAGGCTTTTAGGAGCGGTAAGTGGCATAGGCGTTTTCAAGCTGTAAAAAAAAAAAAAAAAACACCCCAGGGCCAGCGTGTTCTGAGGACCGGCATTAGAGATGTAAAAATGTATGACGCTGGTAAAACCTAAACGTGGCTTAACGCTGGATACAGCCACTACGATCGACTTGCAGTGCAGTTTGTGCCCTGTGGATTTTGAAGGGGAACTCTTGTGTAAAAAAAAACAAAAAAAACAAACTAACACACACACACACACACACACACGTATGAGCAAGCTCCCCCTTGACCATACCAGGCCACATGCCCTCAACATGGGGGTGTGGGCACTTTGGGGCAAGGGGGGGCCCCCAGATCCTGGCCCCCACACTATGTGAATGATTATGGGGTATTGTACCTCTACCCATTCACCCCCCCCCCTCAAAAAATAAAATAAAAACCAGCATACAGGTTTTTGATAAAGTAATTTATTAAAGCAGCTCCGGTGTCTCTTATCCCTCCGCAGAGATCTTCTCCCGCTGCCGGTTCTCATCTCTCTGCTGTCTTCTCCCTCTGATGTTCTGCTGACGCTCTCTACCGCTGTAATTCTGAGTCTGTCATGTGTCATTACTTCCATAGCAATGGGACGGGGCCACCCAGTGACGTCATGCAGAGGCCCCGTCCCTTGTTACGTCACCACCTGGGGCATGATGGGGCAGGGCCTCTGGATGATGTCACGGGTGGCCCCACCCTATTGCACACAGCGGAGCGTCAGGAGAAGATCGGAGGAAGAACAGGAGGGAGAAGACAGCGGAGAGGGGAGAACCCCATACTCATTCACATAGGGTGAGGGGCTGGGATCTGTTAAAGGGGGCTTCCAGATTCTGATAAGCCCCCCGCAGACCCCAACAACCACGGTTGTCGGGAAGAGGCCCTTGTCCCCATCAACATGGGGACAAAGTGCTTTGAGGTGGGTGGCACAGTGCCCGCCTTCCCCAAAGCACCCATGCACCCATGTTAAGGGCATGTGGTCCAGGAGGGGAGGAGCCACTCGCTTCGCCCCCTTTCCTGGCCTGCAAGACTTCATGCTTGGGTAAAGGTCTGGTATGGATTTTGGGGGGGAACCCCACACCAAATTTTCCCCTATTCTGGCGAGAGTTCCTCTTCAAGATCCTCAGCGCACAAGCCCACAAGTCAGATTATCATGATCTGACTTGTGGTGCGACTTCTATTCAAATCAAAGGGCTCTCACAGGGAACCACTGATTTTCGAGGCAGAGAAACGCTGCTAAAAGCTGGTGCAGCTAAACGTGCATTAACACCAATGAAAAAAGCTATTAAAAGCACATTTTTACAGCCACTTTTTCTTGGTATTGTTAGAGGCTTTGCGGCTCGATTTTTTAATGACCTATGTGCGTGAGGCCATATGCTTATGTCGCACTACCCCCGGAGGAGCTGCTGGTTTGTTTTGGGCGGCACATTTACCTCGTGGCTCTCCGAATTCCTAGGGGTGTATGGTGCATATAGCAGTAGTAATGGAATGTCCACGACAGGTGTCTTTTGCTGTGCTCTTTATTACCCAGCCGGGTAAAAACAATAAAACTTGTGGTGAAGACGGTAGAGTTGGAAGGAAAATAAACATAGCAGATTTAGGCGTAGCAATAGGGAAAACAATCCTGCTCCCATTGTGTAATGCCGCGTACATACGATAATTTTTCGGGTTGTAAAAAAAATGAATTTTTTTTCAGCCTCCAAAAAAGTTTTTTCCAACTTCATCATTAAAACAACGTTGCCCACACACGATCGCGGAAAAAAAATGCTCTAGCAAAGCGCGGCGACATACGACGGCACTATAAAAGGGGAAGTTCCATTCGGTTGGTGCCACCCTGGGCTGCTTTTGCCGATTTCTTGTTAGTTAAAGACTTGCGCTTTTCAGTCTGTTATAGCGTGATGAATGTGCTATCTCCATTACGAACGCTAGTTTTACCAGAACGATAGCTCCAGTCTCATAACTTGCTTCTGAGCGTGCGCAGGTTTTTCACGTCATTAAAGCCCACACACGATCATTTTTTACAACCCGAAAAACAACGTTTCAAACGTTGTGAAAAATAGACTGTGACGAGATCCTTCCTCGCCCAGGTCCTGCTCTCCCGACACTCCTCTGCTACCAGTGAGTCAGCTTGCAGATTGCAGCGTCTGATGGTCCAGTCATCCAAGGTTCCGGGGTCCGAATTACAGCTATGTGCCATTCAGACCCATTAAGAACAAACACCAGGCAGGCTGTATGTAAGTTCAAGCAGGACTCTTTATTTCAAGTACACAGCACACTTTTATACAGAATTTTGGAACATCCCACTCCCAACAACCGCTTTCCTATTGGTCAATTGTAAAGTATATCCAGTCTTCACTCAGGTCCCCCTTGACCATGCAAATGAGGACTTGAAATTGTCAACAGGGATTGGTCCAATAGCTTGGATAGAAAGACTTGTGTATTGAGACAGAAGCCCCAGGGGGTAATCAATGTACACAATAACCTGGTTCCAGCTAGACGGCCTGACTCCGACACCCGCTCTTAACCTGCAGAACACAATAAAAGGTATTTCGCAAGCTGGTTCCACTTAGCATTTCAAAAGCCTTGCATTGAATGTCCCTCTCCTGTGTAACATATGTCAAGTAGAACCACTTTAATATCTCAAGGTCCATGACATTACTTCCCCTGGGAACCAGTCCAACAGCCGCAGTGGGACCCAAACGGGTCAACTCGAGGATGTTGGAAAAGTAGTCTTAAAGTTCCAGGACTGTGCTGGGATGACCCATCTGCCTTCCTGTTTTGAGGTCCTGGCCCATAATCGGACGGCAAGAGGCTCACATTCAGTCCTCTCCAAAAGCCCCTGTCCCGGCTAGGTCTGTCACACATCTCCCCCTTTGGCAGGAGACTAACACTGGGAGAGACCCCAATTTTGGTACCCACCCAGTACCCCAGATACCTTGTCCCAAAGAGAGCATTACTCACCCAGCCAATCTCTGCCTCTCTCAGAGAACACGCCTGCCGCTGGGGAGAGGCCTGGACTGGCCCTTCTCCCTGGAGTCCTTTCAGCCGCTGGAGAGAAGACAGGGTGGCTGGGCTCAGTTCATCATGCCATTGGGAATCTGGGCCAACTGGCCACCATTCCTGGGGTATACCAGTGGAGACTGCAGTCCCATCCACTGATGCTAGGTAAAAATCCCCCGGTGCTTGCAAAGCAAAGCCGACATCCTCCTGTCTCAGTCCCGCACCATTTTCTGGGGTTGTGTCAGTGGAGATCGGAGTCCCATCCACTACCACAGGAACCCCCTCTTCTGTTAGTTGAGAGCAGAGGCCCGGGGCACTCTGCTCTGTTGCCAGCTCTTCCGCTGGGCTGCTGTGAGTGGAGACCACAGTCCCATCCACCGATATCTGCTCAAGCTGTAGTGGTGTGCAGCAGCCAGTAGCATCCTGCCTTGCTGCCAGTGATTCAGCTGGGAGTAACAGCTTCACTACCTCAGCTTGTTGCTGGGGAGGGGGGCCAACCGCCCCGGCTCCCTGGAACTCCACCGTTGGTCCCAGTGCTGGGCAGAGATGGCTAGCATTCTGCCCTGTTGCCAGCACTTCTGCTGGGGGTGCATAATCCATAACATCCTCTGAACAGTCCATACATTCTGTAATCTGTGGCTGGGGAGTGATCGCCATCTTCTCACCCTGAGCCTCCGGAACTGCCACAGGGGTGGGGCAGAGGTCTTGATCCCTCTGTCCGGTGACCAGCGCTTCAGCTGGGGAAGTTCCTTGTAACTCCACAAATACTGTCCTTGGTGCTGGGCAGAGCACAGTGAAGTTTGGCCCTGATACCAGCTCTTCTGTAGGAGGCTCCCCAGGTGGTTCTTCCTCAGCAGAAAAGTCTATCAAATCCCCTGTCTCTACAACTGGTGTCTGGGGATAGAGGTTCACCATCTCCTGTCCATGGAACCCAGAAGATGCTATGGGTACTGAGCAGAGGTTAGCAGAGCTCGGCCCTGCGGTCAGCACTTCAGCTTTGGGAATGGCAAGCTCCCGATTTTCCACTGCCGATTCATCAGCCAGGATTTCATCACTGTCAGCTGATATTTCCTCATAGTCCCAGGTAAAGGGAACCTCACCCTGCTGCTGAGCGGAGTCTAGCAGCTGTTTGTAGGCGATTTCCAGTTCCCATTCCTGAGCGGCCAGGAATTCCAAATCTTCCTGTAACCAGTGCACTTCCGGGACATTCAGTCTTCGCTCTCTGTGCTCCATTATTTCCTCCCAACGCCACTCCCGATCGCTCCCAAAGTTGGGATCCCTGGACATCCTCCAATACAACAATCCCAGGCCATCATAGTCAAAGCCTTCCGTGGGGCTGTCATCCGCTGACCACGGGCACTCTTGGACTACATACCACCGGAGGGCTCTGTAGCTCTCGTCCAACCGCATCTCTTCCCGGATCAGCCTGCTTAACTCTGCTGTCCACTCCTGCTTTGGTTGTTCCCCCAATAACAGCATCCGTACTTCATACTGTGACCAGTACCTTACATGGATGGAGGGGAGAGCTTTTCCCTGGTGTCGCTGCTCGCGGGCTAGCGCTTCTTTCCAGAGTTCGCAGCGGATCGAATCAGACCATCCAAGCAGGACCTCCTCTGATACTGGTCCTCTGTGCTGTATCTGCTTCTCTCGCAACCTCCTTCTGAATTCTTCTTCCATGGTTACTGATATCTGTACCTCTCCTCTTCTTTCATTTGGTGCTGCTTCTTTAGGCGTTGTCACCGATCGCCGTATTTCTGCAATTCTCAGCTCCTGTTGCCGCTCTCGTTCTCTCTGTTGTCGCTCTCGTTCTCTCTCATCCTGCCGCTGGAGGTCTCTAATGGTATTCTGTATGGCGGTCTCTGATGGGTTCGCACCATATAATGCCAACCGCTGTTGAACTCGCTGCTGGAACAAGTCTTCAACTGACCGGGGTCCTGCATCACCATCCCTCTGATCCATCTCGGCTAGCGCAATGATCAGGGTGGCCTTGTTCTTCCCACCGGTCCCTCCACGGCTCTCAAGCAAGTCTTTTAGCATGGTTCTCCTCCAGGCTGCATAGCTGGTCATTCATGGTGGTGGTTTGGAGTTGTCCCAGTAACTGGAGAGCAAATCCCACCGCTGCCAACCAATGTGACGAGATCCTTCCTCGCCCAGGTCCTGCTCTCCCGACACTCCTCTGCTACCAGTGAGTCAGCTTGCAGATTGCAGCGTCTGATGGTCCAGTCATCCAAGGTTCCGGGGTCCGAATTACAGCTATGTGCCATTCAGACCCATTAAGAACAAACACCAGGCAGGCTGTATGTAAGTTCAAGCAGGACTCTTTATTTCAAGTACACAGCACACTTTTATACAGAATTTTGGAACATCCCACTCCCAACAACCGCTTTCCTATTGGTCAATTGTAAAGTATATCCAGTCTTCACTCAGGTCCCCCTTGACCATGCAAATGAGGACTTGAAATTGTCAACAGGGATTGGTCCAATAGCTTGGATAGAAAGACTTGTGTATTGAGACAGAAGCCCCAGGGGGTAATCAATGTACACAATAACCTGGTTCCAGCTAGACGGCCTGACTCCGACACCCGCTCTTAACCTGCAGAACACAATAAAAGGTATTTCGCAAGCTGGTTCCACTTAGCATTTCAAAAGCCTTGCATTGAATGTCCCTCTCCTGTGTAACATATGTCAAGTAGAACCACTTTAATATCTCAAGGTCCATGACATAGACCATGTTCGTTTTTTTTTTTTTGGACGTTTTTCAGAACCCGAAAAATGCTCTGAAGCCCACACACGATCGTTTTAAATTACATTTTTTAAAAAAACATTGTTTTTTTTACAACCCGAAAAATTATCGCGTGTGCGCGGCATAACACTTCTTGCACCACTCCTGCTTGAGTGGGAATAGCGTACCTGGACAGGCCTCTCACCAGCCTGGCAGCCAGGGTATCGCTCGAACCTTTAAGGATAAGTCTCTGCTACAGACCCTCCTGGAATGAACTTAGGGAAAGACCTTTGCCACAGGCCTCCCCGATTGTGATTTCGGAGATGAGCCTCCTTGATAGAATTACCCCTGGATCTCCTTCAAGTTGCTTTCAGGTACCAACTGACAGGTAACCAGCCTCTCATTGTCAGGATACCTTGATCGCCGGTGGTTTGTCGAGACCCTATTGGATCGCCAGTCTCTTATTGGCTCTCCTCAGATGGACTCCCCACCGAACAGCTATCTCGCTTGGGATCTTCAAGATTGGGAACCCAGTCGACCACTGGGCTCCCCGCTACAGCTCAAATGTCCCGGACCAACATGGTCCTGGAACCAGGAACACTGCGTGGCAAGCACGCCCCGGCAGGCAATAACCCTGGGGCGCCGTAGTGCAGCCACCCTAAAAGGTGGGTGCCGCACACGAAGAAGAAAGACCAAGAACCAATGGCGTCTGTCCCATAAATACCTTCCCCCATGCACAGCAAGGACCAGTCATCCTGATTGGCTGCTGGGGAAAAGTACCCAAATCTTGACTCCACTGCTGCCACCTACTGCCCTGGGGTGGGAAGAACACCCCAGCAACAACTAAATGAGCCCACAGCACAGCCAAGCTGAGACAGAGACCGAAGTTTGAACACATTAACTGGATCAGAGTTCAATTAACACTCTGATCTCCCTCTAAATTTAAATAGCACAGTACTTTGAAGTAACCAGGCACTACACTTGTGCGTTCAAACAAATAGCTGATCACATGACAGTTACAGATCAAACAGAGGCCAAGATGGCATCTTCCTTTGCTGAAAAAAGGATAGAATAGGAGGGTCGCCTCCCGCTGCTTGTAATAACAGCTGACCTGCATTGGTAGTTGTTACAATAAAGCTGACCATCCGCTCTAAAGAGCAGTACCAGTGTGATGCATGCATCATCCCGGTAAAACCCCTTGAAGCAATATCGGTAATAAACAGGTATGTTTGTCACCGATACTGCCAAAAAAGTGAATATCAGTCAATCCCTACTTTTGATAAGTTTTCCTGACACCAAGAGGAGGGAAAAAAAAAAAAAAAAAGTGTGACAGGAGGGACATCCAAATGATTGACAGCCTCAGCTCTGTTCCTGTGTGAAGGGGTGTGCCCCTTCCCTCCAATCAGCCCTCAGAGCTCTCCACACTGAGCTCTGCAGAGTGTAACTTCAGCTTTCCGCCCCTCTTTTTTTGACTGCTCAGACAAACGTTATAAATTCAGCACTTTTGAATGCCCCTTTACTGGGTAAATGTAAGGGCTAGTTTAACAACTGCTGGAATTGTACAGGAACTTGGTCCGCAATCCTGTTCAATTCAAAACCATGACACTTTTCAGCCTATTTATTGGAATGGGGCGAAATCATACGCTACATTAAATTAAACACTGCAGCCAGATTGCTTGGTATTATATTACCATGTGACCCATTGCATTTGTGATCTGTGCTTGGGGTGAAATACATTGACACCTGCAGCAGATCACACACCCTGTGCCGTTTGAAGGCGGTGAGTGGAACGTGGGTTTCCTGAAGGGCTGCAACTAACGATTATTTTCATAATCGATTAGTTAGCCGATTAATCGGATAATAACCTTAAAAAAAAAAAAAAAAAAACACAACACATTACATGCTTTTCTGCAGCTTCTCCATTCAAGTATATTGAACCAAAAAAAAAAAAAAAAGCACCGTTTTGCGTTAAAAAGTCCTTGCCCTTTCCAAATACGCAGCAGCAGAAAAAAAAAAAAAAAAGTTCAAAGAGAGCAAAAAAATAGCTACTGTAAGGGGTTCATTTTTTTACTGTGGGACAGTGAAAGTAATACTTACAGTAGCGATTTGCTTTTTTGTACTATAAAGGGCCAATTTTAGTTTTTTTTAACCCCATTATGTTACTGGCCGATTAATCGATTATGAAAATTGTAATTGATTAATTTCATAAATCGATTAGTTGTTTCGGCCCTAGTTTCCTGTACCACTTTCTTGTGTGAAATGGGCCCTAAAGCTACATGAACAGATACATTTTGAAACCAAGTTTTTTTCCCCCCCTATTTCAAAAGATGGAAGCATTTTATAGCTCACAAGTTTCAGTTATACGGCGGCAGGTCGGCTCGCCTGCACGAGATCACGTAGCTATACGTCATCTCGCATTTCAGCCAATAGGGGCGCGCGCGTCAGTCCCACCCCCCCCTTCAGTTAGAACACACCCAGGGAACATAACTAACCCCTTTCTCGCCCCCTAGTGTTAACCCCTTCCCTGCCAGTGACATTTTTATAGTAATCAATGTATTTTTATAGCACTGATCGCTATAAAAATGCCAGTGGTCCCAAAAATTTGTCAAAAGTGTCCGCCATAAGGTCGCAGTACCGATAATAAAAAAAAAAAAAAAAAAAAAGCTGATCGTCGCCATTACTAGTAAAAAAAAAAAAATAATAATATTAATAAAAAATGCCATAAAACTATCCCCTATTTTGTAGACGCTATAACTTTTGCACAAACCAAACGCTTATTGCGATTTTTTTTACAAAAAAATATGAAGAATACGTATCGGCCTTAACTGAGGAAAAAAAAAAATTATATATATATATATATATATATATATATATATATATATATATATTGTGACAGTATGCCAGGTGCGATACATGATCATAGGTACATTTCACCTCGCATACGTTCCATTATGAGAGACTGAACCGGAATCCATTCCGGGTTTTACAGCCTCTGGGCCTGGCTAGGATTCCGGTCCGGATGTTTGGGTCCACTGGAGTCCACAATCAGCTGGACTTTAAATGTCCAGGAAGAGAGCACAACAGGGCTCTGGCTTGAAACTCAGGAAGGGACCTGAGTGAGGGGAGCGCTGGGTGCTGGACTGAAAAGGTTTGCTTTACTACATGTTTTGTGGGTGTCAGGGACTAGCCCCACACTGTATAGAGAGGAGATCCGGTTTGTTTAGTTTAGCGCCGGACGGCAAGGATTTAATTTATTGTTTTGTTTGTTTTAATCTGCAAACCGTTTATAAATAAAATCTGGCATCCGCCAGACTTAAAAGAAAGTGCCTGCTTACAGACTGTGATTTCAGAAAAGGTGATCCCCACGAGCTAATCCCTCACAATATTATATATATATATATATATATATATATATATATATATATATATATATATATATATATATATATATATATATATATATATATATATATATATATATATATATATATATATATATATATATATATATATATATATATATATATATATATATATATATGGGCTGTTACTGATCAAAAATTTTCTGTTTGATTAATCATTTTTTTTAATCGATTAATCGACTGATTTTGATTAATTATAACGCACATACAGATCCAACTACTTTTAGCTGATCTCCTTGCAGGCTGATGCCCAGTGCAGCTACCAACCACTGGAAAAATGGATAGCAGGATACTAAAACACACAAAGGCACCGCTCGATGGGAATAGCATTAAAACTTTTATAGTCTTCAAGTAGGTAACCACATAAATATTGCACTGGAGATAAAATCGATGTAGCTACATAAACTGTAAAAATGGTGCGAGTAATACCAAACGCAGGGGTTGACAAATTTGCTTGGAATCTAGGAGCCAGGTAAAAAAGTTAGGAGCCAGAAAACGCGCCCCGTCCCGACGAGCTTGCGCGCAGAAGCGAACACATACGTGAGCAGCGCCCGCATATGTAAACGGTGTTCAAACCACACATGTAAGGTATCGCCGCGATTGGTAGAGCAAGAGCAATAATATTAGCCCTCCTCTGTAACTCAAAACATGCAACCTGTAGATTTTTTTTAAACATCGCCTATGAAGATTTTAAAGGGTAAAAGTTTGTTCCACGAGCGGACGCAATTTTGAAGCGTGACATGTTGGGTATGAATTTACTTGGCGTAACATTATCTTTCATAATATTAAAAAAAATGGGGATAACTTTACTGTTGTCTTATTTTTTAATTAAAAAAAGTGTAATTTTTTCACAAAAAAAGTGTGCTTGTAAGACCGCCGCACAAATACTGCGTGACAGAAAGTATTGCAACGATCGCTATTTTATTCTCTAGGGTGTTAGGATAAAAAATATATATATAATGTTTGGGGGTTCTAATTAGAGGGAAGAAGATGGCAGTGAAAATAGTGAAAAACAACATTAGAATTGCTGTTTAACTTGTAATGCTTAACTTGTAATACCAACGGCCACCACCAGATGGCGCCAGCTCACATCTGGTGGTAATACCTTGTAATACCAACGGCTCACCACCAGATGGCTCCAGCTCAAAAAAAAAAAAAAAAGTTTTTTTTTTTTTTTTGCCCCCCCCCTTCCAATTCAAGTCGCCAGGACCCTATTTCTAGTCGCCATGGCGACCTGGCACCCGGGATTTGTCGAGCCCTGCCAAACGGTACCAAAAGCAGTCATAAAAACATGTAGCTAGGTATGATACTGGTATAAAAATGTGTACAAACGATAACACTGCTGAATCCAGATGAGGAGAGGTTAACATCAGTCCGTCGGCATGTAGATGTCCCATGAAGGGAACTATCACAACTCCCAGTGGATGGCTGTAGAATCCCACCAGAGTGATAGAGGGAAGTGTAACAGCCCTTTCGTGTGGCAGATAGCGAGGTCCCGCCGGGATGCAGATATGAAGGCACAGCAAAGGAGCCCTTCAGATGGACACGGCAAGGCCCGCCGTGTCCGTGATGTTACTGGATCTCTGACAGAACTCCCCGAAGGCCCAGAAGCCGGCGGAGAGGTGAGTACCAATCAAAAGAATTTTAATCAATCAAAAAGATTTTGATCGATCAAAAAAAATTAAAGATTAATCGATTAACTAGAAAATGCATTTCCTGAGGAAAATGCGAGTGGGAATGCTGAATAGCTGAGCCCGCACCAAAGCCATTCACCATAACCACTACAGTATCTTTAGGACACACAGCTACTTTCTCTATCTGCAAAGTAGAGAGTATCCTGACTTCCTGGTCGCCCCTCCCCCTCAAGAGGTTCCCCCCCCCCCCAGGTCAGTGAGGAGGAATATTGCACTGAGGTAAAGGAAGTTACTTATGGAAAGAAATACCATTACAAACGCTTTTAATTCACAGACCAATACATTAATTACGCCTCCAAACAAAACGTAATAAATCCACAACCGTACATGCGATCGATACAGCGACTTCACCGTTTGAAAGACACGGCCCTTGAATGCATCGATATGAAATTTATGTTGATAAACTTAAAAATGTGGCCATGTCAGCGATTTAGAAAAGAGCGTCTTTGTGTGTTTTGCAAAAACATTTTTTAGACTTTTTAACATGACGGTCAATGAGAGAAAATTTCAGGCTGTTGTCCTTTAGAAGCTCCAGGAACCAAAACTAAAATACATATCACAAAACTGATCACATTGCCTGAAACCAGACAACCATACCTACGTTTTGATATATAAATTGTGTATGACAAGTAGATCTTGTGGGCGTGAGAGCAATTTGTTCCCCCTTTTTTTAAAGATAACTTTTTTTTTCAATCATCTCCACTCTAAAGGTCACATGACACACTCTAAATCCCTTCCATAGGGTTACATTATAACCGATTCCATTTTCTGAAAAAAATCGCTAAACGTAAATTGCGTTTTCACAAAAACCGTAAAAGATATCAATCTGAAAAGTCATAGCCGGATACCTGAATATTTTGTGACCGCTTTAAAGTTTGTTTGGTGTCTGTAAGTGAAAGTATGAAGGAGCTGAAACTTTTGGCAGGGCATGTGATTTCAAAGGGAAAAAGGATGTTCTCATTGACTTCAATGTTAAAAAAAAGTGTCTAAAAGCTTAATATTTTAAAAAGTATAAATAGTACAAAAAAACTTGAAGTCCCATCGTTAGCTGAACGAGACGAACATTTTAATAGTTGAATGGTCTCAATAGCTGAAAGTATGCCGAAGTTACGCAGAGCCAAAAAACGTACGGAATAATAATAATAAAAAACGAATATCAATACTGGGAATGCTTATTAAGCATTCCCACTAATAATAAAAAACGAATATCAATACTGGGAATGCTTATTAAGCATTCCCACTAAAAACGAATATCAATACTGGGAATGCTTATTAAAGCATTCCCACTAACTAGAAAATGCATTTTCTGAGGACAATGCGAGTGGGAATGCTGAATTGCTGAGCCCGCGCCAAAGCCATTCACCATAACCACTACACTATCTTTAGGACACACAGCTCCTTTCTCTATCTGCAAAGTAGAGAGTTTCCTGACTTCCTGGTTGCCGCTCCCCCCTCAGGAGGTTTCCCCTCCCCCAGGTCAGTGAGGAGGAATATTGCACTGAGGTAGAAAGCTATTTATGGAAAGAAATAGCATTACAAACGCTTTTAATTCACAGACCAAATACATGAATTAAGCCTTCAAACAAAACGTAATAAATCCACAACCGTACATGCGATCGATACAGCGACTACACCGTTTGAAACACAAGGCTTTTGTGAACGCATCGATATGAAATTTATGTTGATAAACTTAAAAATGTGGCCATGTCAGCGATTTAGAAAAGAGTGTCTTTGTGTGTTTTACAGGAACATTTTTTAGATTTTTTAACATGAAAGTCAATGAGAGAAAATTTCAGGCTGTTGTCCTTTAGAAGCTCCAGGAACCAAAACTAAAATACATATCACAAAACTGATCACATTGCCTGAAACCAGACAACAATACCTACGTTTTGATATATAAATTGTGTATGACAAGTAGATCTTGTGGGCGTGAGCAATTTGTTTCCCCTTTTTTTAAAGATAATTTTTTTGTGGATGATCTCCACTCTAAAGGTCACATGACACACTCTAAACCTGCTCCATAGGATTACATTATAACCGATAACATTTTCTGAAAAAATCACTAAACGTAAATTACGTTTTCACAAAAACCGTAAAAGATATCAATCTGAAAAGTCATAGCCGGATAGCTGAATATTTTGTGACCGCTTTAAAATTTGTTTGGTGTCTGTAAGTGAAAGTATGAAGGAGCTGAAACTTTTGGCAGGACGTGCGATTTGGAGCGGGAAAAAGGATGTTCTCATTGACTTCAATGTTAAAAAAAAGTGTCTAAAAGCTTAATATTTTAAAAAGTATAAATTAGTACAAAAAAACTTGAAGAAGTCCCATCGTTAGCTGAACGAGACGAACATTTTAATAGTTGAATGGTCTCAATAGCTGAAAGTATGCAGAAGTTACGCAGAGCCAAAAAACGTACGGAATAATAAAAGGAGAAAACTAGAAAAAGCATTTCCTGAGGAAAATGCGAGTGGGAATGCTGAATTGCTGAGCCCGCACCAAAGCCATTCACCATAACCACTACACTATCTTTAGGACACACAGCTCCTTTCTCTATCTGCAAAGTAGAGAGTATCCTGACTTCCTGGTCGCCCCTCCCCCCTCAAGAGGTTTCCCCTCCCCCCCAGGTCAGTGAGGAGGAATATTGCCCTGAGGTAAGGAAAGCTATTTATGGAAAGAAATAGCATTACAAACGCCTTTTAATTCACAGACCAAATACATGAATTACGCCTTCAAACAAAAGTTAATAAATCCACAACCATATATGCGATCGATACAGCGACTTCACCGTTTGAAAGACACGGCCCTTGTGAACGCATCGATATGAAATTTATGTTCATAAACTTAAAAATGTGGCCATGTCAGCGATTTAGAAAAGAGCGTCGTTGTGTGTTTTGCAGAAACATTTTTTAGACTTTTTAACATGACTCTTGTCCTTTAGAAGCTCCTGGAACTAAAACTAAAATATGTATCACAAAACTGATCACATTGCCTGAAACCAGACAAGCATACCTACGTTTTGATATATAAATTGTGTATGACAAGTAGATCGTGTGGGCGTGAGAGCAATTTGTTCCCCCTTTTTTTAAAGATAATATTTTTTGTGGATGATCTCCACTCTAAAGGTCACATGACACACTCTAAACCTGCTCCATAGGATTACATTATAACCGATAAAAAAATCACTAAACGTAAATTGCGTTTTCACAAAAACCGTGAAAGATATCAATCTAAAAAGTCATGTTTGGATAGCTGAATATTTTGTGACCGCTTTAAAGTTTGTTTGGTGTCTGTAAGTGAAAGTATGAAGTAGCTGAAACTTTTGGCAGAACGTATGTTTTGAAGCAGGAAAAAGGATGTTCTCATTGACTTCAATGTTAAAAAAAAGTGTCTAAAAGCTTAATATTTTAAAAAGTATAAATAGTACAAAAAAACTTGAAGAAGTCCCATCGTAAGCTGAATGAGATGCACATTTTAAAAGTTGAATGGTCTCAATAGCTGAAAGTATGCAGAAGTTACGCAGAGCCAAAAAACGTACGGAATAAAATTAAAATTAAGAACTAGAAAATGCATTCCCTGAGGAAAATGCGAGTGGGAATGCTGAATTGCTGAGCCCGCACCAAAGCCATTCACCATAACCACTACACTATCTTTAGGACACACAGCTCCTTTCTCTATCTGCAAAGTAGAGAGTATCCTGACTTCCTGGTCGCCCCTCCCCCCTCAGGAGGTTTCCCCTCCCCCCAGGTCAGTGAGGAGGAATATTGCACTGAGGTAGAAAGCTATTTATGGAAAGAAATTCCATTACAAACGCCTTTTAATTCACAGACCAATACATTAATTACGCCTCCAAACAAAACGTAATAAATCCACAACCGTACATGCGATCGATACAGCGACTTCACCGTTTGAAAGACACGGCCCTTGTGAACGCATTGATATGAAATTTATGTTGATAAACTTAAAATTGTGGCCATGCCAGCGATTTAGAAAAGAGCGTCTTTGTGTGTTTTGCAGGAAAATTTTAAATTTTTTTAACATGGACGGTCAATGAGAGTGGTTTTGTCACTCTTGTCCTTTAGAAGCTCCTGGAACTAAAACTAAAATACGTATCACAAAACTGATCACATTGCCTGAAACCAGACAAGCATACCTACGTTTTGATATATAAATTGTGTATGACAAGTAGATCTTGTGGGCGTGAGAGCAATTTGTTCGCCCTTTTTTTAAAGATAATTTTTGTTTTCAAAGATCTCCACTCTAAAGGTCACATGACACACTCTAAATCCCTTCCATAGGGTTACATTATAACCGATTCCATTTTCTGAAAAAATCGCTAAACGTAAATTGCGTTTTCACAAAAACCGTAAAAGATATCAATCTGAAAAGTCATGTTTGGATAGCTGAATATTTTGTGACCGCTTTAAAGTTTGTTTGGTGTCTGTAAGTGAAAGTATGAAGGAGCTGAAACTTTTGGCAGAACGTGTGTTTTGAAGCAGGAAAAAGGATGTTCTCATTGACTTCAATGTTAAAAAAAAGTGTCTAAAAGCTTAATATTTTAAAAAGTATAAATAGTACAAAAAAACTTGAAGAAGTCCCATCGTTAGCTGAATGAGACGAACATTTTAAAAGTTAAATGGTCTCAATAGCTGAAAGTATGCAGAAGTTACGCAGAGCCAAAAAACGTACGGAATAAAATTAAGAAGAAGAATAATAAAAAACGAATATCAATACTGGGAATGCTTATTAAAGCATTCCCACTAACTAGAAAATGCATTCCCTGAGGAAAATGCGAGTGGGAATGCTGAATTGCTGAGCCCGCACCAAAGCCATTCACCATAACCACTACACTATCTTTAGGACACACAGCTCCTTTCTCTATCTGCAAAGTAGAGAGTATGCTGACTTCCTGGTCGCCCCTCCCCCCTCAAGAGGTTTCCCCTCCCCCCAGGTCAGTGAGGAGGAATATTGCACTGAGGTAGAAAGCTATTTATGGAAAGAAATTCCATTACAAACGCCTTTTAATTCACAGACCAATACATTAATTACGCCTCCAAACAAAACGTAATAAATCCACAACCGTACATGCGATCGATACAGCGACTTCACCGTTTGAAAGACACGGCCCTTGTGAACGCATCGATATGAAATTTATGTTGATAAACTTAAAATTGTGGCCATGCCAGCGATTTAGAAAAGAGCGTCTTTGTGTGTTTTGCAGGAACATTTTTAAAATTTTTAACATGGACGGTCAATGAGAGTGGTTTTGTCACTCTTGTCCTTTAGAAGCTCCTGGAACTAAAACTAAAATACGTATCACAAAACTGATCACATTGCCTGAAACCAGACAAGCATACCTACGTTTTGATATATAAATTGTGTATGACAAGTAGATCTTGTGGGCGTGAGAGCAATTTGTTCGCCCTTTTTTTAAAGATAATTTTTGTTTTCAAAGATCTCCACTCTAAAGGTCACATGACACACTCTAAACCTGCTCCATAGGATTACATTATAACCGATAAAAAAAATCACTAAACGTAAATTGCGTTTTCGCAAAAACCGTATAAGATATCAATCTAAAAAGTCATGTTTGGATAGCTGAATATTTTGTGACCGCTTTAAAGTTTGTTTGGTGTCTGTAAGTGAAAGTATGAAGGAGCTGAAACTTTTGGCAGAACGTGTGTTTTGAAGCAGGAAAAAGGATGTTCTCATTGACTTCAATGTTAAAAAAAAGTGTCTAAAAGCTTAATATTTTAAAAAGTATAAATAGTACAAAAAAACTTGAAGAAGTCCCATCGTTAGCTGAACGAGATGAACATTTTAAAAGTTGAATGGTCTCAATAGCTCAAAGTATGCAGAAGTTACGCAGAGCCAAAAAACGTACGGAATAATAAAATTAAAATTAAAATTAAAATTAAAACTAGAAAATGCATTCCCTGAGGAAAATGCGAGTGGGAATGCTGAATTGCTGAGCCCGCACCAAAGCCATTCACCATAACCACTACACTATCTTTAGGACACACAGCTCCTTTCTCTATCTGCAAAGTAGAGAGTATGCTGACTTCCTGGTCGCCCCTCCCCCCTCAAGAGGTTTCCCCTCCCCCCAGGTCAGTGAGGAGGAATATTGCACTGAGGTAGAAAGCTATTTATGGAAAGAAATTCCATTACAAACGCCTTTTAATTCACAGACCAATACATTAATTACGCCTCCAAACAAAACGTAATAAATCCACAACCGTACATGCGATCGATACAGCGACTTCACCGTTTGAAAGACACGGCCCTTGTGAACGCATCGATATGAAATTTATGTTGATAAACTTAAAATTGTGGCCATGCCAGCGATTTAGAAAAGAGCGTCTTTGTGTGTTTTGCAGGAAAATTTTTAAAATTTTTAACATGGACGGTCAATGAGAGTGGTTTTGTCACTCTTGTCCTTTAGAAGCTCCTGGAACTAAAACTAAAATACGTATCACAAAACTGATCACATTGCCTGAAACCAGACAAGCATACCTACGTTTTGATATATAAATTGTGTATGACAAGTAGATCTTGTGGGCGTGAGAGCAATTTGTTCGCCCTTTTTTTAAAGATAATTTTTGTTTTCAAAGATCTCCACTCTAAAGGTCACATGACACACTCTAAACCTGCTCCATAGGATTACATTATAACCGATAAAAAAATCACTAAACGTAAATTGCGTTTTCACAAAAACCGTAAAAGATATCAATCTGAAAAGTCATGTTTGGATAGCTGAATATTTTGTGACCGCTTTAAAGTTTGTTTGGTGTCTGTAAGTGAAAGTATGAAGGAGCTGAAACTTTTGGCAGAACGTGTGTTTTGAAGCAGGAAAAAGGATGTTCTCATTGACTTCAATGTTAAAAAAAAGTGTCTAAAAGCTTAATATTTTAAAAAGTATAAATAGTACAAAAAAACTTGAAGAAGTCCCATCGTTAGCTGAATGAGACGAACATTTTAAAAGTTAAATGGTCTCAATAGCTCAAAGTATGCAGAAGTTACGCAGAGCCAAAAAACGTACGGAATAAAATTAAAATTAAAATTAAGAATAATAAAAAACGAATATCAATACTGGGAATGCTTATTAAGCATTCCCACTAATAATAAAAAACGAATATCAATACTGGGAATGCTTATTAAAGCATTCCCACTAATTAAGAAGAAGAATAATAAAAAACGAATATCAATACTGGGAATGCTTATTAAAGCATTCCCACTAATAATAAAAAACGAATATCAATACTGGGAATGCTTATTAAAGCATTCCCACTAATGCATTCCCACTAATTAAGAAGAATAATAAAAAACGAATATCAATACTGGGAATGCTTATTAAAGCATTCCCACTAATTAAAATTAAGAAGAAGAATAATAAAAACGAATATCAATACTGGGAATGCTTATTAAAGCATTCCCACTAAAAAACGAATATCAATACTGGGAATGCTTATTAAAGCATTCCCACTAATTAAAATTAAGAAGAAGAATAAAAAACGAATATCAATACTGGGAATGCTTATTAAAGCATTCCCATTAAAGCATTCCCACTAATGAAGAATAATAAATTTACGGATATCAATACTGGGAATGCTTATTAAAGCATTCCCACTAATTAGTGGGAATGCTTTAATAAGCATTCCCAGTATTGATATTCGTTTTTTATTATTAGTGGGAATGCTTTAATAAGCATTCCCAGTATTGATATTCGTTTTTTTATTATTCTTCTTCTTAATTAGTGGGAATGCTTTAATAAGCATTCCCAGTATTGATATTCGTTTTTTATTATTCTTTTTATTCTTATCCTTTATTCCGTACGTTTTTTGGCTCTGCGTAACTTCTGCATACTTTGAGCTATTGAGACCATTCAACTATTAAAATGTTCGTCTCGTTCAGCTAACGATGGGACTTCTTCAAGTTTTTTTGTACTATTTATACTTTTTAAAATATTAAGCTTTTAGACACTTTTTTTTTAACATTGAAGTCAATGAGAACATGCTTTTTACCGCTTCAAAACACACGTTCTGCCAAAAGTTTCAGCTCCTTCATACTTTCACTTACAGACACCAAACAAACTTTAAAGCGGTCACAAAATATTCAGCTATCCAAACATGACTTTTTAGATTGATATCTTTTACGGTTTTTGTGAAAACGCAATTTACGTTTAGTGATTTTTTTTATCGGTTATAATGTAATCCTATGGAGCAGGTTTAGAGTGTGTCATGTGACCTTTAGAGTGGAGATCATCCACAAAAAATATTATCTTTAAAAAAAAGGGGGAACAAATTGCTCTCACGCCCACAAGATCTACTTGTCATACACAATTTATATATCAAAACGTAGGTATTGTTGTCTGGTTTCAGGCAATGTGATCAGTTTTGTGATACGTATTTTAGTTTTAGTTCCTGGAGCTTCTAAAGGACAACAGCCTGAAATTATCTCTCAGACTCTCATGTTAAAAAATCTAAAAAATGTTCCTGCAAAACACACAAAGACGCTCTTTTCTAAATCGCAGACATGGCCACATTTTTAAGTTTATCAACATAAATTTCATATCGATGCGTTCACAAAAGCCTTGTGTTTCAAACGGTGTAGTCGCTGTATCGATCGCATGTACGGTTGTGGATTTATTAAGGTTTGTTTGAAGGCGTAATTCATGTATTTGGTCTGTGAATTAAAAGCGTTTGTAATGCTATTTCTTTCCATAAATAGCTTTCTACCTCAGTGCAATATTCCTCCTCACTGACCTGGGGGGGAGGGGGAGGGGCGACCAGGAAGTCAGGATACTCTCTACTTTGCAGATAGAGAAAGGAGCTGTGTGTCCTAAAGATAGTGTAGTGGTTATGGTGAATGGCTTTGGTGCGGGCTCAGCAATTCAGCATTCCCACTCGCATTTTCCTCAGGGAATGCATTTTCTAGTTTTAATTTTATTCCGTACGTTTTTTGGCTCTGCGTAACTTCTGCATACTTTCAGCTATTGAGACCATTTAACTTTTAAAATGTTCGTCTCGTTCAGCTAACGATGGGACTTCTTCAAGTTTTTTTGTACTATTTATACTTTTTAAAATATTAAGCTTTTAGACACTTTTTTTTAACATTGAAGTCAATGAGAACATCCTTTTTCCTGCTTCAAAACACACGTTCTGCCAAAAGTTTCAGCTCCTTCATACTTTCACTTACAGACACCAAACAAACTTTAAAGCGGTCACAAAATATTCAGCTATCCAAACATGACTTTTCAGATTGATATCTTTTACGGTTTTTGTGAAAACGCAATTTACGTTTAGCGATTTTTTCAGAAAATGGAATCGGTTATAATGTAACCCTATGGAAGGGATTTAGAGTGTGTCATGTGACCTTTACAGTGGAGATCTTTGAAAACAAAAATTATCTTTAAAAAAAGGGCGAACAAATTGCTCTCACGCCCACAAGATCTACTTGTCATACACAATTTATATATCAAAACGTAGGTATGCTTGTCTGGTTTCAGGCAATGTGATCAGTTTTGTGATACGTATTTTAGTTTTAGTTCCAGGAGCTTCTAAAGGACAAGAGCGACAAAACCACTCTCATTGACCGTCCATGTTAAAAATTTTTAAAATTTTCCTGCAAAACACACAAAGACGCTCTTTTATAAATCGCTGGCATGGCCACAATTTTAAGTTTATCAACATAAATTTCATATCGATGCGTTCACAAGGGCCGTGTCTTTCAAACGGTGAAGTCGCTGTATCGATCGCATGTACGGTTGTGGATTTATTACGTTTTGTTTGGAGGCGTAATTAATGTATTGGTCTGTGAATTAAAAGGCGTTTGTAATGGAATTTCTTTCCATAAATAGCTTTCTACCTCAGTGCAATATTCCTCCTCACTGACCTGGGGGGAGGGGAAACCTCTTGAGGGGGGAGGGGCGACCAGGAAGTCAGCATACTCTCTACTTTGCAGATAGAGAAAGGAGCTGTGTGTCCTAAAGATAGTGTAGTGGTTATGGTGAATGGCTTTGGTGCGGGCTCAGCAATTCAGCATTCCCACTCGCATTTTCCTCAGGGAATGCATTTTCTAGTTAAAAGATAAGTCCGTAAACATATACACCGATAGTCAATATGCATTTTCAACAGTACATGTTTTTGCACAACAATGGAAAAACAGGGGGATGGTGACCTCTAGTGGTAAGCCAATTTCACACACGGACTTCATTTTAGAACTCTTGGATGCAATCCAATTACCAAAAGAGCTTGCAATATGTAAATGTCAAGCACACACAAAACATACAGACCCCATTTTGAAGGGAAATTAAAGGACAGATGAAGCGGACAAAATAGCGGCACAACGCATCAAATAATGACAGAACTGGAAATCATAGCGATAGATCATACAGTCCTTACCGATATGCAGCAGAATGCACCCCCGAGGGAGAAACAATATTGGAAAACAAAAGGTTGCACAATAATAGATAACATTTACACATCACCTGAAGGAAAACCGGTATTGCCAAAATCCCTATTTAGGTATACAGCAGTGTTGACACATGGAGTAACTCATGTGTCAAACAGGGGGAAGACTGAGATGTTGAATAAAGTATGCACAGCCTATGGTTTCACCAACTACTCAAAAACTTTTTATTCTCAATGCCTTATATGTGCAAAACATAATGCTCAGGGAGGCATAAGACCACGGAAAGGAAAGTTCCCCAAACCGCAATATCCATTCCAACACATTTGTATGGATTTTATTGAATTGGACAAATGTGAAAGGAAAAAATATTGTTTGGTTATCATAGACGCCTTGACCAAATGGGTGGAGGTATTCCCGACAGGAAGTGCGGACACACAGACTGTGGCCAAAGCATTACTAAGAGATACAATTCCTAGGTTTGGAATCCCTGAAAAGATTTACAGTGATAAAGGATCCCATTTTGTAAATAAAACTATACAACATTTGACAGAAGTGATGGGTATCCAAGTAGAAAACCATTGCGCCTACCACCCCCAATCAGCTGGATTGGTGGAGAGACACAATGGGATCCTGAAAAACAATAAACTGAGAAAAGCTATGGAGGAAACAGGTAAAAAAATTGAATGTACTGCCTACCATTAGCTGTGACTAGCATGCATATTACACCCACATAGGAAAGTTTAAGCCCATTTGAAATGATACATGGAAGGTCATATAGAATACCCCTACTACTAAATGAAACACGGTTGAAGAATCTGAATGTACCTTAGCAGAATATATGTCTAAGTTGTTGAAACAGAAACAAAGTAAGGAGGTCTGTTCTATCCCAGAAGGTTCAATCTAAGGAGAAGAGAAAATCCATATTGGAGATTGGGTCCTGATAAAAGTAATAAAAAGGAAACATTGGCACTCGCCTAAGTGGGAGGGGCCATATCAGATTCTTCTCACCACTTCCACAGCAATAAGGATTGCAGAGAGGTCTACCTGGACTCACCAGTCCCATTGAAAAAAAGGTTTTACAGTAGGCAGAGCAGGGTCAGTTGGTGGCAGAGCTCTGGTAAAGTCCGGCTACAAAGGGAGGTTCTGCACAAGGTGGGGCTTATCTCAAACTGGTGAAGACTCCCTTACCTTACCCCCCAGGGCTCTGTAGCTGGTTAGAAAGAGGGACAGTATTTATCTTGGGTCTACTGGTGACTCTAGAGGAGACGTCCATACGGGGAGGCAGAAAAAAAAAAGGGAACCTTTAGAATGGGCAAGTACGGGGAAGGCCTTGAACTTAATCTTAATAGAAGGGGTAACTAATACCATTTTAGTTGATTGTTGATAGCCTTTGTTTGAATGGTGCTTTTATAGTCGCATCCATTTCTGACCCTACTGAGATAAATCACATTATTAAGTTTAGTGGGGAGGATGAGGAGCAAACGTTTGTTTACCTGATACCAGAGACCAGCTACATGAAGAAAAGGATGGTGACGAAGGCAAATAAGATATGCTTTGGAATGGATGTTATAAAGTCATACTGTTTGAATTAGGAAAAACAGAAGTGAAAAGATGTACTACAATCAAGCCTGCTAGCTTTTTCCTCAAAGAGGAGGGTGACCACATCTGCTTAAGACTTATGGAAGAAGAAATGCAGTAAATCTTCCCAGTAAAGGACATTCCTCTTGAAAATTCTGATCTGATCCGGTTTGCAGAGGGTTCACGCCTGTACAAAGATGGAGTCCCAAGAATGGCATATGCGATGACAACATTGGAGGAAGTGATTGAGACCCAAATACTCCCTTCGTCACTTTCAGCGCTGGTTGCCAAAGTGGTAGCACTCATGAGGGCCTGTGAGACCGCAAAGGATCAAACAGCCAACATCTACACTGATGGCAAGCATGCTGTCGAAGTAATCCAGGATTATGGACCCATAAAGAAGAACAGAAGTTTTACAATTGCTGCAAGAAAATCAATTCAAAGCTGGAAATATGTTTAAGAACTATTTGAACCAGTCACCCTCCCAAAGGAAGTAGCCACCCCGAAGGTCAACGCACATACTGAAGGACAACCCATGGAAGAAAAAGGAAACAGTTGTCTGATCATACTGCCAGGAAGACTCCTTAAACACCAATAGAAGCAATCGTGACCCTAATTACTGATTTTGCAAAGAAGGAGAAGCCTGTAGCAGATAAAAAGAAGAGAACAAATACTGAAAGTAAAAGAACTTGCAAGAATCTGCACTCATGGACTGAATCATGTATGCCCTAAGGCAATTGAGAGAAATGTATGCAAAGCTGGAAGGTTTATTCGATACACCAGAAATGCATATCAAAACTTTGTTGAGGGATGCATAATCTGTGCTAAAAATAAGGAAAACACCCCCTAGAGAAACAATTCTCTTGCTTCTCCAAGACACATATGTCTCTGTCCAGGATAGATTTATGTCTGTGTTCGGCCCCGGCAATTCAGTATATTGAGGAGGTACAGTACCTTCCCCGGTGCGTCTCGGATCATTCTCCTGTCAGACTTTCATTGAGGGTTAGACCTCTTGCAACACTTCCCAGAGCACCGTGGAAGCTTAATGCCTTCTGGCTCAACCTTTTCCCCTCTCATGAAAAAATTGAGAGGGAGATGGTGGCATACTGGCAGAGACACGCGGATCATCCTGGAACGGACACTGCTTGGGATGCTTTTAAAGCCTTTCTGAGAGGTATTTTTATTTCTGAGGTAAATGCGATTAAACATAACACTAATGCACAAAGGGAACAAGTAGCACAGATGGTGAAGCATTTGGAGGCAGAGTACATAGCTAATTCGGGGGAAGGCTCTCGGGAGGCATGGATAGCTGCTCAGGACGCACTGACCAGGCTGGACGCATCTAAGGCTGACAGGAAACGCTTTTTCTCAAAGATGGCGTTCTATGAGGAAGGGGAGCAGACAGGCAAACTCCTAGCTAAAATAGTACAATCACAACAGACGTCCCCGTCCATAGGTGCGCTTAGGACAGAGGGAGGTAGCATGGTAAATACTCCTGATTTAGTGATGAAGGAACTGGTTAGATTTTATGCTGATCTGTACGAATCAAAGCAAATACATACTGGAGAGGAGACTCGGGATTATCTGCAGGGGATAGTGCTACCGTGTTTGACGGAGTCCCAGGTGGAGTCCCTTGAGACTCCCATTACTATTGAGGAGATGATAGAGGCCACTAACTCTTTTCCCAACGCCAAGGCCCCAGGAGATGATGGCATACCGATTGAGGTGTACAAGCAGTATGGGGGTGTTGTGCTCCCGAAACTGCTTCACACCCTGAACGCGGCCAGGGAGGGAGGTCGGCTCCCGGATTCCATGAGGCAGGCCAGCATAGTTCTGCTACTCAAACCTGGAAAGGATCCATTGGATCCTGGATCCTATAGACCAATTTCGCTTCTCCAAAGCGATATAAAAATACTAGCTAAGGTATTGGCGATAAGACTAAACAAAGTGATCTCGGCGATTATACACACGGATCAGTTGGGTTTTATACCGGAGAGGTCTACAGCTATCAACCTCAGGAGGTTATTTGTTAATATGCAGTCGACGGCGGACAATGTGGGGGATAGAGCAATGCTGTCGTTAGATGCCCACAAAGCCTTCGACAGCATTGAGTGGCAGTACCTGTGGGCGACGTTGTCCAGATTTGGATTTGGGCCGGTATTTCAGTCTTGGGTGAGGCTTCTGTACGACTCCCCCCTGGCGGTGATTAGGGAGGAAGGCAGAGTGTCCTCTCCCTTCCCGCTACATAGGGGGACTCGACAGGGGTGCCCCCTTTCACCCTTGCTGTTCGCGGTTGCCATAGAACCGCTGGCGGCTCTGGTGCGCTCCAACCCCCAAATTACGGGATTTAAGTACGGACTGACGCACGAAAAAATAATGCTCTACGCGGATGACACCATGCTATTGCTAGGAGATACGTCGGGCTCTCTTCGGGAGGCGATGTCGGTAGTTCAGACATTCGGCTCCTTCTCGGGTCTATTGATCAACTGGACTAAGTCCGCAATTATGCTACTAGACTCGTCGAACCCGCAGGATAGCACGTTGCAGAACATCCCAGTGGCAACTAGATTTAAATATTTGGGTGTATGGGTTACCCCCCAGCCGCTCGAGTATATTACTTTAAACCTAACCCCCTTAGTAGACAGGATTAGAGATAAAGTTAAAATATGGTCGAAATTTAAAATGTCCCTGGTAGGCAGAGTGAACCTCACAAAAATGGTGTTTATGCCCCAACTATTGTATATCTTACATAACACCCCCATGGTTGTCCCCCTAAAGATTTTCAGAATCATTAACTCCCTGTTCCGGGCATTCCTCTGGCTTAATAAACCCCCCAGAATTAAATTGGAACAATTGCAAAAACCTAAGGAGGCGGGAGGGCTAGCTCTCCCTAATCCATGGGTGTACTACTTGGCAGCTCAATTACAGCACATAGCTCGAGCTATGAGTAAGGGACAGGGGGACCCGGTGGTAGATATAGTTACCCACACGACCGGCGTGGACACTCTGGTGTCTGGTCTGGAGTCGTTACAATGCGCTAAGTCAAATAAACTCTTCCCCACATACGCCCTAATGCAGAAAATTTGGAATAAGGCACGACAACTACAGAATATAGAGGGTTTTACAGGACACAGCCCAATTTGGAACAACCGCTATTATGAGGAATTGATGTCTCTGACATGTAGCGAACACTGGAGGAGATATGGAATTACACACTTGGTGCATATTTTTTCTGGGGGTTCTCTGCTCTCTTTTGCGGAGCTCCGAGAGAGGTATGGTCTTCCCCAGACGATGCACTTCCAATACTTACAGCTGAAGCATGCCATTAGGGCCCAGGCGGGAAGTAACCCCTGGATATTGTCCCCTGCCCCGATCTTTCACTTCATGGTTGGGATAACTAGCTTTAAGGGCTTTATTTCAGATTCATATGCCATGTTACTAGCAGCACTTCTGCCGGGTCTCCCTGAAAAGGTGGTGACCTCGTGGGAGAGAGACGTGGGCGTTTTTGAGGAGGAACAGTGGGAGGAGGCATTGCTAGCCATACAGGGAGCCTCGCTCAATGTAGCACAACGGTTGTCCCAACTGTTCATCGTCCTACGAGTTCATTTCACCCCGGCCAGACTGTATGGGATGGGGCTGGTAGAGGATGATAACTGTCCTAGATGTGCAAGGGACCATGGTGACCTTATTCATTTGTTGTGGCGATGTCCCAAGCTGCACATGTATTGGGCGGGGGTTCTCAAAACTCTTAACGAGGTGTTCAAGGTTCAGGTGCCGCAGACCCCCAAAGTGTGTGTCTTGGGTATAATAGAGGACCTCCCACTGGAAGATAACCCAAAAAAAGCTGTTGGTAGAGCCCTGTTCCAGGCCCGCAAACTTATCCTTAGACACTGGAAGGACGCAGAGCCACCAAGGCTGGGGGAGTGGATAGCCCAGATGGGACTCACTCTCCGAGCTGAGAAATATATCTACCAGCGCAGGAAACGGGGGGGAAGGTTTGAGTTGCTGTGGGCCCCATGGTTAAATTCCCCGGGATTGGCCCCTCTTGAGCTGGTACTGGACAGGCTGCTCATGTAAAAGGCCGAGGGCAAAAAACTCGAGACTGGGTCATTAGTGTACTATGGAAGGAGGAGGAGGAAAGGGACAGGGGAGTGGACCCAGTAATACACTGGAGGGGGATACGGAGTGTGAGAGCATGTCAGTACTCTTAAAGAATGTATTAATGTATAATGCAAGGATTAGATGGGAGGAGAACGTAGCATTTCAGAAGTTCTTTCTTTTGTTGTTTTATTTTTGATGTTTTATATTATTTTATTACCCTGAATGGTATAACATGGATGTATATAACAAAAAAAAAAAAAGCTATGTAACAGACAAGATGTATGTACCCATGTATTTTTGTCATATTTGTCAATAAACATCCTTTTTTGAGAAAAAAATAAATAAGGAAAACAGACCAGAGTAACACAAAGTCATTTGGCCAAGTCACTATTCCTTTTCCAAAAGACTACATGTTTATTAAATCCAATTGCTCAAATCAGGCCAATATCAAAATGTTTTGCCGTGCTTAGAAATGTTTCAAAGTTGGATAGAAGTCTGACTGGTGGCTAAAGAAAATGCCAAGACAACAGAGAAGAAGATACTTTCTGAAGTAATATGCCACTTTGGAGTCTTTGAAACTTTAGAGAATGACAGAGGAACACGTCCCACTGGACAGATCATGCAAATTACATGCAAGGATTTGGCAATTGAGCGGGCCTCCAATGCTCCCATCATCCTCAGAGTTCAGGGAAGGTAGAAAGGTATAGTATAGTCATTAAAAGCAGGCCAGCTAAATCAATGCAGGAAAAGGGTAGATGGGTTAGTAAAGAAACAATGGCCAACTGTTTCCTTCTTTACAACATCAGGATTACCCCTACTTTATAGGTCAGAGAACTTGAGCCCTTATGAGATTTTGTTTGGGGGCCCACCTAAGACAGGGTTGTATTTTCCACATCAGACTGTTGTAATATATAATCATTTTATTTGTTATGCAATTATGTAATATAGGCAACTGTGAACTAAGATACCAGCCAATGCTTGAGGGGATTGTGCTATGGTCCAGCTAGTTATGCCCCTGAAAATCATATCAGAACACCCGTGAACTAAGAGTCACCAATGGTATCAAAGGAAAACTTCTCCCAAAGGGTCATTTAACTCTCAGATCTACTTAGATGATATTGGGGTTCCTTGCGGGGTGCTGAAATGAGTTTATGGCCAGGAATCGGGTAACGGCTGGGTTGGAGTCTTTTCTCTGGTGGGTGACTATAAATAAAAATGTTGACTGAATTAAATATATATATATATACTATAACCAACAATGATTTGTAAACTTTAGTAAAGATACTGTAAAAAAAAAAGGTCTAGCAGAACCGAATGGCCTTAGATATGGTCCTAGTTGTAAGAGGAGGGGTATGCAAAATGTTTGGTAGCATGTGTTGCACCTTTATCCCTAATAATACAGCTCCTGGGGAACCGTGACGAGAGTCCTGGAAGGACTAACTGCTCTATCAAATGAATTGGCAGAAAACTCAGGTATTAACGATCCATTCACAAACTGGACTTATCACATCATGTTTTATCTAATTTGCTGTGGTTTTGATTGTTTTGGTCACTTGCGGATGCTGCTGCATTCCCTATATTCGAGGACTTTCACAAAGACTGATTGAAACTGCAATCTCAAGAACGATGTATCAAGCCGTTCCTACCTCGGAGGAGACCTATGTGGACATTGAAGCTCAACTTAATGACATACAGTCGGAAAATGTATAACACAGGGACTATTATCCAAATGTGTTGAGATAAAAATAGACACATGAGGAGGGAATGTTAGAAAAGTTTTGTTTGTGTGTCTATTTAAAACAGAGCTGACACTCATTCTTCTAATATGGCTTCCGAGCACATGTTACTAACTGGTTATATTCTTTTGTTCTTAATAACCCCATATGTAATGTATAGATAACAGATTGTGCAGGAAGCTCTGTTTGGTAATAAAGTGCCAGTCTGTGCCAGGTACAGATAGACCTTCCTTAGCTAATTTAGCCAATAAGAAGTGTTATCGTTGTTTCACTGTAAGGATGAGAAGGTGGGGGCTCCTCTCTTCTCACTCTCTTTTGCTTTTTCTCTCAACTTGTAAGCATCACTAAAATGTGTTGCTGCATTTTGAATTAAATGATCTTCCCTTTCAAAACACCTGGATTTCGATTGATTACAAAGAAAGAAATAACCTAACACCCCCCCACCCCCAGCCCCAGTTTTACTTACCTGACCCAACGAAAGTCCCGCACTCGGTCCCGAGATCCTCTTCGCCGCTCACTGGCTATAGCGGATGGATTGAGAGGAGCGCAGCCATTGGCTGGCGCTGCTGTCAATCACATCCAGTGACGCGGCTCGCCGGGGCCGAGTGATACAGTGAGCGGCTATGGCAGCTCGCTGTATCACGGGAGCGCGCCCGCAATTACTCACCACCATGCAAGCTCTCTATAGAGTACTTGCGGGGAGGACCAGAGACAGCCGCCCGAGGGACCCCAGAAGATGTGGATCGGGGACACTCTGCAAAACTAACTGCACAGTGGAGGTAAGTATAACATGTTTGTTATTTTAAAGAAATACAAATTTTTCCTTTAGTAACCCTTTAACCACTTAAGGACCGCCTCCTGCATATATACATCGGCAGAATGGCGCGGCTGGGCACATGCACGTACAGGTACATGCTGTGCCATTGTCCAGCCATGGGTCGCGGGCGCGCACCCGCGACCCGGTCCGAAGCTCCGGGACCTGATCGGTCCCCGGAGCTGAAGAACGGGGACAACTGTGTGTAAACACAGCTTCCCCGTTCTTCACTGTGGCGGCGTCATCGATCGTGTGATCCCTTTTATAGGGGGACACAATCGATGACGTCACACCTACAGCCACACCCCCCTACAGTTGTAAACACACTTCAGGTCACACATAACCCCATCAGCGCCCCCTGTGGTTAACTCCCAAACTGCAATTGTCATTTTCACAACAAACAATGCATTTTAAATGCATTTTTTGCTGTGAAAATGACAACGGTCCCAAAAATGTGTCAACATTGTCCCAAGTGTCTGCCATAATGTCGCAGTCACGGGGAGAAAAAAAAAAAAAAAAAAAAAAAAAAAAAAAATCGCTGATCGCCGCCATTAGTAGTAAAAACAAAAAATAAATTAATAAAAATGCAATAAAACTATCCCCTATTTTGCAAACGCTATAAATTTTGCGCAAACCAACCGATAAGCGCTTATTGCGATTTTTTTTACCAAAAATAGGTAGAATACGTATTTTTTTTTTTATATATTTTTGGGGGATATTTATTATAGCAAAAAGTAAAAAAAATATTGCATTTTTTTCAAAATTGGCGCTCTATTTTTGTTTATAGCGCAAAAAATAAAAACCGCAGAGGTGATCATATTCCACCAAAATAAAGCTCTATTTGTGGGAAAAATAGGACGCCAATTTTGTTTGGGAGCCACGTCGCACGACCGCGCAATTGTCAGTTAAAGAGACGCAGTGCCGAATCGCAAAAAGGGGCAAGGTCCTTTAGCTGCATTTTGGTCCAGGTCTTAAGTGGTTAAGTGCCCATTAGTAATGGCAGTCAGTGCTGTCCATCAGTGCCACCTGTGCCCATAAGTGAAGGCGAGAAATTACTTATTTCCAAAATGTACTGACAAAAACAAAGATTTTTACAACAACTAGAAAATGCATATTCTAGCTATGTATAAAAGAAGGTAAATCAGCGCAAAATGACAAAAAAGGACGCAAATATAAGCTGCTGAACACCAGGGTGAAATCTCAAATCCCTCAAGTAAATATATAACAGATGGTGCAGCGCTAAAAAGACAAGTCCATATTATAAACAATCAAAGCACCCTCCGTGGGATCTTCAGTGAAAATAATAGAATATGCAGAGATCTTCGTGATATGCGAAAAACACCTCCACCAGTAGAGATCAAATGGCCGCTCACCTCACAGTATGGACCCCGCAATGAAAGGGTCAAAACAGCATTCCCTTACGGCAGTATTCGACAAATTTCGGGCGCCAGGCCGCCGCGCATCCCCCCACACCCGCGATCGGGTCGAGCCTCTAATTGAGGCCCCACCTTTTTGCGGCCAATGCATCGGGCAGTATGGATAACTGTCGATGATACAAGCAGAGGCTGTGGGCGCTCCGCCTCCGGGCGCCTCTCGCCCCTGGGGATTGGGGAATTTCTCAGAGGGAGCGGTGCCACGGGGAGTCACAGGAAAGGAGCTGGCCGGAGGCTGCACATGCTGTTCGCGCTCTGTGAGATCAAGGTTAAAGGTAAGAAGCAAAAAAAAAAACACTAGCAACACTGAGTTAGGGCACAGCACAGGCTTATTGAGATTGTTCACTTTGCAGCCACTGTGCCCATCAATTGTCACTACTGTGCCATGCCAAACGCAGCCACTGTGCCATCAAATGTCACCACTGTGCCATCAAACGCAGCCACTGTGCCATCAATTGTCACCACTGTGCCATGCCATCAAACGCAGCCACTATGCCCATCAACTGTCGCCACTGTGCCAATTGTTGCCACTGTGCCCTTTAATTGTCGTGCTTACTGGTCCCCGCTGTGTTCTGGGAGCTGTGTGTTTTCCCAGAACACAACGGGGGGGGGGGGGGGGGTTCTGAGTTCTGATGAGCGGAAGTTCCACTTTAGGGTTGAGCTCCGCTTTAAAGCGGAATTTTTGGTCTGTCAATTTTACACAATTAGATTGGTCTAATCATGCAAGTGTGTAATGTTCCTCACCTTGCCAATTCATGTTGAAGCTGGAAATGACTATAGTAGACACTGCTACTACTGTGATTGCCGCTAGCTTTTGGGTCTAGTGCCCAGCTACCGTTTAGTGAATATGGGAGGTTCTTTACTCGGCACGGGCGCCTTCCAGTGGACACTGCATTTTCTCAGTGAATGCAAAGTGTTCTCTGATTGGACAAGGTGGAGATTGTAACGTCACAGGGCCAGCCGTTTCAGGCTGGCGAACCATGGCCGCTTAGGCCAGAACGGTGTGACCAAAATTAGGTCTGTCGTTTCTCTGAGGAACTTTTGAATCACCCTGGATATCAGCCGTACTGGGGGAAATGCATATGCCAGGTTGAACTGCCAGGGATGGGCAAAGGCATCTATCCCTTTCGCTCTGTCTTGTGGGTGAATGGAGAAGTACGTTGTAGTCTTCCTGTTCCCCTCTGCTGAAAACAGGTCCACCTCTGGTAGTCCCCAGAGAGACACTATCTGACCGAAGACCTCTTGGTCTAGAGACCACTCGTCCTGGCACACAGTTTGTCTGCTGAGGAAATCTGCCAGGGTATTTAGAGAACCCTTAGGTGAACTGCTGAAAGGTGCACCAGATTCTTCTCTGCCCAGGACAGAATCTGTGTAGCCGTGGCTTGAACTCCTTGTCCCTCCCTGCTTGTTTATATATGCTACCGTGGCAGCATTGTCCGTTCTGACTTGTAGATGCTGACCCACTAGGTAGGACTTGAAAACCTGAATGGCTTTTAGAACGGCTAGCAGTTCTTTTTGATTCGATGATCGAAGGATCTCTGAGGATGACCATTGCCCTTGGGTCCAAATTCTCCCAGGTGGGCTCCCCAACCTTCCTTGCTGGCGTCGGTGGTCAGCACCAGGGCTGCTGGAGGATCCCAGAGAAGGCCCTTCTCTAGGTTCTCTCTGGATCGCCACCACCATAGAGCTCTCTTGATGCTCTTTGGGATGGGCATTGGGAGGTCCAAACCCTCTTTCCTGCCATTCCAATGTTTGAGCATGAGCGCCTGAAGAGGGCACAAATGGGATCTGGCCCAGGGCACCGCTGGGAAACAGGCCGACATCAGGCCCAAAACTCGCATCACCTCCCTTATGCCGATCTCCTGGTTTGTCTGGAGCAGAGCAACCGCCTGATCCAACCTGAGAGCCTTTTCTTGGGGAAGGAAAACCTCTTTCTCTACCGAGGAAATCCTGTATCCCAGATATATTACCTCCTGGGACGGTACTAGCTGCGATTTGTCCTTGTTGACCAGCCATCCCAAGGAACGCAGAAAGGACAAGGCTACCTTCAGGTCGCTCTCTAGCTGAGGACCTGACGGGGCTACAAACAACAGGTCGTCTAGGTATGGAATTATTGTTACTCCCTGGAGTCTCAGGGGTGCCAATGCCTCTGCTAGGACTTTGGTAAATATCCTTGGGGAGGATGAAAGTCCAAAGGGAAGGGTCCTGAATTGGAGATGCTTGGTGACTGAACCCAGCCTCACCGCTAGTCGCAGGAATTTCTGGCATTCCGGGCGAATCAGGATGTGTAAATATGCATCTCTTAGGTCCACCGTGGCCATAAAACAGTTTGGGAAAATCAGACTGGTCACCGAAAATATCGATTCCATTCTGAAGCGTTTGTACCTGACCCACCTGTTGAGGGGACGCAGGTTTAAAATCAGCCTGTACTTCCCTGAGGGCTTTTTCACTACAAAGACGTGTGAATACACCCCCTGACCTTCCTCCTCCCGGGGAACCTCCGTTAGGACCCTCTGGTCTAAGAGGTCTCCCAGAAGGAGGCCTAGGGCCTCCGCTTTTTCCCGATCTCTTGGGAGTTGGGTGACCAAGAATACCTGAGGGGGGGGGGGGAGCAGAGAACTCCAGCTTGTAACCGTTTATGAGATCTTGCACAAACGGACTGGCAGTTGACTCTATCCATTGCGAGAGGAACTCCCCCAATCTTCCTCCCACAGGGACCTGAGCGTCACTGGGATTTGGGGGGAGCCTGAGGAGGGTTAAACAAGATACCTCCTCTTCCACGTCCCTTCTGGCCAGCCCAGTGTTTTTTAGGACGGGAATCTCCCTCTTTCTGGTTTTGCTTAAACCTTCGAAAAAAGCGCTTCCTTCTTTCTTTCGGGAAAGGCCTTTTTCTTGTCCTGCATTCTTTCCAATGCTTCTTGGAGACCAGGACCAAACAGATGTCGCCTGAAAAAGGCAAACCACAAAGTTTTAATTTAGACGCAGCGTCCCCGGTCCAGGTCTTCAACCAGACCGACCTTCTGGCTGCGTTAACCAACGCTGCTGATCTTGCTGCTAGCTTCACCAACTCTGAGGATGCATCTGCTAGATAGCCCACCGCCTTCAAGAGCAACGGAAAGGATTTTAAAATGTGTTGCCTGGAAGTACCGGCTGCGATATGGGCTTGGAGCTGGTTTAGCCAGCACTCCAAGTTTCTGGCTATGCAAGTAGCCGCCAGGGCTGGTTTCATCGCAATAGTAGAAGCGTCCCATGCCCTTTTTAGGAGGATATCACCCTGTTTATCCATAGGATCTTTAAGTGACCCTAGGTCATCGAAGGCCAGATCAGTTCTTTTTGAAACCCTGGCTAAGGGCGCATCCAGCTTTGGAACTTTGTTCCAGGGCTGTGTTGCGTCTTCTTCAAAGGGAAATCTTCGTTTCAAATTTCCCGCAAAAAAGGGCCTCCTTTCTGGCTGTTCCCACTCCAACAAGATTGCTTCCACGAGCGACTTGTGAACAGGAAAAACCTTGGTCTTTATAGCACTGCCCTGGTAAAGCTGGTCGTGCTTAGACAACTGTACCGGTTCCTCTCGGATCTCTAAGGTTTCATAAATGGCTTTAAGCAAGTCTCCTACATCTTCCAGAGCCAGCTTGTACCTAGTCCCCCTGGAGGAGTGTTCCTCTAGCTCAGAGCCAGACGCGGAGTCTACCTGGGAAGAGGCCTGGGATCGCGTAGACCCTCCTGCTTCTTCCTCCTCTTGCTCGTCCCCTTCAACAGGAGCTGCCAGGGACGGCGCACTAGAGGTCCTATAAACAGGGGACGGCATCTGCACTCTGTCCATCATTCCCCTGAAGGACCTAAAGGTGGATGCCAACTCATCCTTAACGGATGTTAAGACCTTATGACATTCCGCCACAGAGTCATCTTTAACCAAGCTGGCAATGCACTCTGCACATAGAGGCTTTTTCCAGTTGGAACCTAATTTTCTCCCTCGTCTTCCAGGACGGCACGCTGAGAGTAGACTGGCCACCTGACAGGAAACACAATCAAAAAGAGAGGTTAAAAGGCCCCACCCTTCCCGTGTGCCTCAGTTTCTGATTGTGTTTCCCCTACAGCGAAACAGTTTTTTATTTTTCACCTGACCTAAAGCCTGGGGCTGGTGGTCCCCCCCCCGGAGTCTAGACCACAGGTACTGGGTGCTTTTGGGTCTGGTCAAGGTGCTTTGCACTTTCCCGGGGGGTGTCCCTTCTTTATGGTCCAGGGAGGCTGAAGGTGCTAACTGAGAAGAGTGCCTCCCTGGACGCCAGAGCCTCCTAGCTAGCAGGGCTTCCCTAGTGCTCTGAGGTGGCCGTTCCTCTCTCCCCCCCCTGTCTTCCCTCCTACCTTACAGGGAGACTTCCCCTCTCTGCAGCGTGGTGTTGGCTGGGCTGGGCGCCGCTCTGAGCGGCGCCATCACTTGCTGGGCGCGTATTGATGACGCGCACGACGTCGTGACGTCACTCCGCCCCTCGACAAGATGGCGGCCTCCACCGGAAGATGCCGCATTTCGCTCGGCAGAGCACAGCAGAGGCAGAGCAACACGCAGCCGGGGAGAGAGAAGGGCCGGGCGCCCTCATCATGGAGGATCGTCTGATAGACTTGGCTGCTGAGGAGTCCACCCGGGGTGAGTCCTCCTTGTGTTCAGGGGGAATGGCTGCACTGCCCCCCCCCCCTTGTTGTAAAAACTCAGCTGTGAGAGTATGTTGCTAATGGGCCTTTCTATTTTTTCATCATGTTTTAGGAGAGGACCCTTCTGCCCAGGGGGAAGCCAGTAGCTCTACTAAGCCCCCTAAAAAAAAATTAAGAAATGTGGGAATTGTAATGATAAACTCCCGACAGATTATAACAAACCCTTTTGCTCCAAGTGTATCCTAAAACTAGCTGGGAAAGAGACCTCGCAAATCATAAAGGATTTTCTTTCTGTGCAGTCGGAAATGTTTGCCACTCTCAAAGATTTTAAATCCTCCTTGAAAAGTAGGGAGTCTGATCCCCCTGTGCCTGGTCCTTCGTCCCAGGAGGGATCCACTTCTTCGCGGCTGGTTTCCCGCCAGCGAACTAGGAAGGCTCCTTCCTCTGACTCCGAGGATTCTGAGGTTACTCTTCAAGACGAGGGCCTGGCAGAAAGCCAGGCGGAGGAGGAGGACGAGGATGCCAGGTCAGGAAAATATATATTTTCCGCGGATGATATGGAAGGTCTCCTTGCAGCCATTTACGCCTCTGAGCAGATCCAACATCCAGCGGAGCAGGTTTCAGCCCAGGACAGGATGTATTTGGGTTTAATTAAACCTCAGTCTAAGACTATCCCAGTGCATCAATCCCTCAAGGATATCATCCAGAGGGAATGGGCTGAGCCAGAAAAGAAACTTCCCAAATTTAAAACCTGGAAACGCCGCTGCCCCTTTAAAAATGAGGTGGAGGATACCTTTTTCAAGGTTCCCCGTCTTGACGCATCTTTAGCTCAGGTCTCTAGGCAATCCGACCTCTCTTTCGAGGATGCAGGGAGTTTAAGGGATGCCATGGATAGGCGTGCTGATACCTCCCTCCGTAGAGCCTGGGAAGCCAATGCAGCCGCTTTGGGTCCTGCGTTAGCTTCAGCATGCGTCGCAAGGAACACTGCCGCTTGGACTTCCAGGCTGTTGGATCATCTAGCAAGTTCTTCCAAGTCTAGAGAAACTCAAGAGTCCCTCCAGGTTATTGGCAGTGCGGTAGCCTATTTGGCAGACGCAGCTATTGAGACAGTTCGCGCTTCAGCCAAGACTGGAGCACTTATCAATGCTTCTAGGAGAGCTGTCTGGTTGAAAACTTGGAGGGGCGACCTTGCGTCAAAAAACCGCTTGTGTGCTATTCCGTTTGAAGGTTCCCTCCTGTTTGGCACCGCATTAGATCAGGCCCTAGCGAGATCCTCTGAGAAAGGAAATAAGTTTCCCTCCAGACCTAGAGCGAATAGGGGGAAGTTTTTTCGTCCCAACCAGAGGAAAAACCCTCCTCCAGGGAAGAAATCGGCGCCCGGCAGGCGCTGGGGGTTTGGAAAAGATAAACCAAAGAGTGGGATCCTTTTTTCCAACCCCAAGCCTGGTGAAAAGGATCCCAAGTGACGAGAGGGTAGGGGCAGGCTCTCCAGGTTCCTTCCCGTTTGGGAGGATATAACCCGGAGTCCTCACGTCCTTCAGATCATCAGGGAAGGTTACAGGCTAGAATTTCGCCAGTTTCCTCCCCCTATTTTTCTCCTCACACATCTACCAAGCGATCCTCGCAAAGCCGCTGGACTTTCCCAGAACGTTGCCAGCCTGGCAAAACAGGGAGTCATAGTCCCAGTCCCTCCAAATCAAGAGGGCCAGGGAGTATACTCCCATATTTTTGTCGTTCCCAAACCATCCGGGAAATTCAGATTGATCATCAATCTCAGACCCCTGAACGTTCATCTTCAATACAAAAAATTTCGTATGGAGAATGTTTACAGTCTCAGGGGCCTCTTGTTAGAGGGCGTGTTCATGGTGACAATAGACTTGAGGGATGCTTACCTTCATGTCCCTATTTGTCCGGATCACCAGAAATTCCTCAGATTCGCCCTCACCTCTGCCCAAGGAGTTCAACACTGGCAGTTCTCGGCCCTCCCCTTCGGACTGGCTTCCAGTCCGAGGGTGTTTACGAAGGTCCTGGCAGAGGTGATGGCTTTTCTGCATTTGAAGGGGATCTCCCTCGTCCCTTATTTGGACGACCTTTTGCTCTTCAACCCAAGTCGGGATCAGCTCCTTTTGGACCTGGCCACTGTCATGACCACCCTGGAATCCCTTGGTTGGATCGTGAACAAGGAGAAGTCTTCTCTCCTTCCAGAACAAAGGAAGGTGTATCTAGGTTTTCTTATAGACTCCCTAGAAAGGAAGCTTGTCTTAACCCAAGACAAAGCACAGGGTCTTATGACAGCGGTCAGGTCCCTAGTAGCGGCTGTAGATTCCTCTTTCAGAGAAATCATGAGGTTGTTGGGACGGATGACTTCATGCATCCCGGCAGTTCCTTGGGCCCAACTCCACTCAAGGCCCCTGCAGGCCTTCCTTCTCTCATCTTGGGGGGGAACGGAAGAGACGCTGGATACCAGGGTCAGTATCCCGGTTCCAGTAAAAGACACCTTACAGTGGTGGCTGTTTCCCCAGAACCTTTTAAAGGGTCGTCTGTGGAGTCAGGTCAACCCGATCAAAGTCACTACAGATGCCAGCAGCTGGGGTTGGGGAGCCCATACGGAGGAACTTCGAGCCCAGGGTTCTTGGAATCCCCAGCAAAGGCGGGCTTCTTCCAACTACCGGGAGTTATTGGCGGTTGGGGAGGCTCTGGAAGCCTTCGAGGAGAGAATTCGGGGCCGAGAGGTCCTAGTTCTCTCCGACAACGCGACTACGATCGCCTTTCTCAACCGGCAAGGAGGCACCAGGTCTCACTCTCTCCTAGCCCTCTCCCTGAGGATCCTAAGTTGGGTAGAACAGAGGGTGCCCTCTCTGCTAGCAGTCCATATAAGAGGGACCCTCAATCTGGAGGCCGACTTTCTGAGCCGCCAGCCCATCCTTCAGGGGGAATGGGAATTATGCCCGGAGACCTTCAGCTGGATTTGCCAACAGCTCGGTCGTCCAGAAGTAGACCTCTTTGCGTGCAAGGGGAACAAAAAGGTGAACAGGTTCTTTTCCCTCTCCCGAGAGCAGGGTTCACTGGGGGTGGATGCGTTGGCTCAGCCCTGGAGATTCCGGATGGCCTACGCCTTTCCCCCCTTGAATCTCATCCCAAGGGTTCTGCAAAAATTGAACGCCTCAGACACCAACCTGATTTTAATCGCACCTTGGTGGCCCAAGAGGTCCTGGTTCCCCACCCTGAAACATTGGGCTCTAGCTCCTCCGCTTCCTCTCCCTCTCCGGGCGGGTCTTCTGCGGCAAGGGCCGGTCTCTCATCCGAATCCAGAGTTCTTCAGCCTGACGGCATGGCTCTTGAGAGGTGGAACCTGCAGCAGAGAGGCTGTTCAGAAAAGGTGATAGGAACCCTGTTGGCTAGTCGCAAGAAAGTCACCAGACTCATCTATGCGAGAATTTGGGGGGTCTTTTCGCGCTGGTGCTCCGCGAAACAGATCTCCTGCCCCGACATCCCCGCCATCCTGGATTTCCTCCAGGATGGGGTGGACCTAGGCTTAGCCACTAAGACCTTGAGAGTCCAAGTTGCGGCCTTGTCCTATTTTTTGGACAGGAGCCTTTCTGGGGATCCTCTTATCAGGAGGTTTCTGACAGCTAGGGACAGACTTTCCCCTATACAAGTGTCTAGAATTCCCCCTTGGGACCTCTCACTAGTCTTGAATCAGCTATCTAAGGCACCATTCGAACCTATAGATAGTATTCCAATTAAATTACTTTCATTTAAATTTACTTTTTTGTTGGCTATCACGTCTGCCAAAAGAGTTGGAGACATGCATGCTTTTTCCATTAAGGAACCCTTTCTTCGGGTTTTTGAAGACAGGGTGGTACTGAGTCAGGATCCTCTGTACCTGCCCAAAGTGGCAACTAAATTCCACACATCCCAGGAGGTAGTCCTCCCTTCATTTTGCGCAGATCCCAAGAATGAGAAGGAGGCTACTTTTCATTGCTTGGACGTAAGACGTTGTCTTTTGATTTATTTAGAGAGGGTAAGTGAGTTTAGGAATTCCCCTCATCTTTTGGTTAATTTTTCTGGTCAGAAAAAGGGTCAGCAGGCAACGAAAGCTTCTATATCCAGATGGATCAGGCAGGCTATTTCTTTATCCTACACCTTAGCGGGTAGGCCAGTTCCTGTTATCAAGGCCCATTCCACCCGATCACTGGCAGCCTCCTGGGCAAAAAGAGCAGGAGCTTCCATAGAACAGATATGTAAAGCGGCGACCTGGTCAAGCCAGAATACGTTCGTCAGACATTACAGAGTCGAACTGCTGTCACCGCAAGATCGGATGTTTGGTAGGAAGGTCCTACAGACGGTGGTCCCGCCCTAAGGTAGGCCCAAAGATTGCTTGTTTTTCTCTCAGCGTGCCGTCCTGGAAGACGAGGGAGAAATGACCAGTTACACTTACCGGTAGCTGGATTTCTACGATGTCTTACAGGACGGCAGGCCTACTTCCCTCCCTGTTATTTACTGCTATCCGGAGTTATTTTTTGTTAGGTCCTAGGACCGTGTTCTAATAGCGGTTACTTATCTACAAACTGAGGCACACGGGAAGGGTGGGGCCTTTTAACCTCTTTTTTTGATTGTGTTTCCTGTCAGGTGGCCATTCTACTCTCAGCGTGCCGTCCTGTAAGACATCGTAGAAATCCAGCTACCGGTAAGTGTAACTGGTCATTTTCCCCACATACAGCGCACTTTCTTTTAGGGGCCTGGACTGGTGTTTTGTCCTGAGCTTTGATCTGAAAGTAAACAAACACCACAGCAAGTCCGTTAGAAAATAAAATAACCCCCTGACTATACACCACTGTGTTTTTTTTTTTTTTTTTTCACTGACACAAAAAGAGTGCTGGGGATCCCTCCACCACAGGTTCCCCACCCAGGGAGGGAGAGAAGGTCCTGAGATCTTTCAGACCTGGTCCCCCAAAGGCAAGTAAGAGTCAGCCTCACCCCCTTACCTGGGAGACGCCGGAGCCGGTGGACCCGGAGTCTGTAGCCAGCCTCGCTTCCTCCATTAGTCCTGGTGTCCTGTGCAGCCCGGCTGCCTTGTAACACACCGCTCCGTGTGCCTTCGTTCCACTGCCGCGCCTGAATCAAATGGGACCAACTTTCGACGGCGCCCCTTGATGACATTGTTCCGGTGACGCACTTCCGCCCTTTGGAACGCAGCCGCCCCGCCCCTCAGCGCCGCTCCGGAAGGAGGAAGTCTGCAGTGCAGAGCGGCATGGCCAAGCCAGCGTCTCTCACCGCCATCGCTGCTGTACCGCGCTGGCCTTCGGACAGAAGCCTGAACGCACACAGGTACTGGGGAAAGTAGGGGGGGATGCCGCCATCAAGGGTTCCCACTCTCTCTAAGCATCAGAGGAATCGGTGACCTTCTCTTCCTAACAGGAGCAGAGAGGTACCAGGCAGAGAGGGAAAAAAAAACAGTATTTAAAAGTCCCTTAAAAAAAAACGCGCTCCTTCCCTTCTGGCAGGAAACAAAATAACTGAGGAGGAGACCTGGAGGACCGCCCTTTAAAGAAAAGGGTGTACGTGTTTCCTGTCCCGGAGGGAGGAGCCCAAGGTCTCAAGAGGCTGTCCTGGAAGACGACTAGAGAAAAAACATTTTTTTTTCCTCTAGCATAAAATGAGGCATAGTAGCGCGAGCTACAGTATGCCTGTCTTTATATTTTTAGCCCCGTACTCACTGTGCAATCGTAGAGACAAGATTCCGACTCCCCGCGGGGAATTGGCGTTCCTATGGAGAGGGAAGGTGATTGACGGCCGGCTCTGGCACGACACGCTTCTCCGTAAATAGCCGAAATAGGACTCGGCGCTTCACGGCGCCTGCGCATAGTCTGTGCGCAGGCGCTGTATAGTGCCGTGAAGAGCAGAGACCTGTTCCGGCTGTCTTCGGGGAGCGTGACATGCCAGAGCCGGCCGTCAATCACCTTCCCTCTCCATAGGAACGCCCATTCCCCGCGGGGAGTCGGAATCTTGTCTCTACTATTGCACAGTGAGTACGGGGCTAAAAAATTAAGACAGGCATACTGTAGCTTGCGCTACTATGCCTCATTTTATGCTTAAATGTTGTTATGGAGGGTGAACCACCGCTTTAAGCTCTGCAAAGGAGAGAAAATGCATCGACGACCTTGACTCCGTTTTAAAGAAGCTGTACCAATTTTACCAGCATTCACCGAAGACAATGCGACAGCTGAAGCAGGTAGCTGAAAATTTTCATGAAAAAAATCCAGAAATTTCAGTACTTGCATAACATAAGATGGGTGTCAAGCAAAGACAGCGCTCTCTCTGCGCTTGTCAAAGATTGGAAATGTGTGACAGTCCACCTTTGAAAGTGTTGCTGCAGAAAAAAAAAAAGACAGTGCTTCTGCAGTTGCACATGGTTTGTTGAAGAAACTAACTGATTTTAAATTTGTTCACATGCTCCATTTTGTGCTTGACTATCTAGAAATGATTAAGAACCTCTCCCTTTTATTTCAAAGGGAAGAGCTTTTCTTAAAGCACAATTAGGTTGCATGTGAAAAAACACAATTTCTTCTTTGCAATCACTCAAAGGTGTTCCAAAACAGTATGAGGAGAGATTTCTAACTGGAACGTCACTATCAAGATGTACAGTTGCATGGACTCAGCAATACTGCAACTTCTTTGATCCAAAATGAAAAGGAAAAATTGATTCAGCATGGTGCAAAATATCTAGAAGAGCGATTTCTCATTCAAAAGGAATATTGAACGCTCCACTGCAGTGTTCGATACCTTTGCCTGGCCATCGGGAAAAGCACTACAAGACTATGGTGTGGATTAGGGTTGTCCCGATACCGATACTAGTATCGGTATCGGTACCGATTCCGAGTTTTTTCGGCGGTACTCAAGACGCCGATACCCCGCCCCGATACACAAATAGAATACTTGCCGCCCCCCCCCGCCGACGACCGCCGCAACCGAAGCCGCAATCCGCCGCCGCGATCCGCTGCCGTTACGCCGCATCCCCGATACCGCCGACTGTGTAATACGGGCGGGAACATTACAGCTTTGAATCACTGTAATGATTTGCGCATAGACACTCCCCCTTGCTCGGGTGAACTGTCAAATCCCGAGCAAGGGGGAGTGTCTATACGCAGCGCGGGGCCAATCATTACAGCGATTCAAAGCTGTAACGTTCCCGGCGTATTACACAGTCGGCGGCAGCGGGGATGCAGGTAAGTGGAACATGGCTGGATGGGGGGAGATGCTGGAGGGGGGGAGACGATGGCTGCATGGGGGGGGGGGGGAGACATGGCTGCATGGGGGGGGGGGAGAGACATGGCTGCATGGGGGGGGGGGGGGGAGAGACAGGGCTGCATGGGGGGGGGGGGGGGAGAGACATGGCTGCATGGGGGGGGGGGGGGAGAGACATGGCTGCATGGGGGGGGGAGGAGAGACATGGCTGCATGGGGGGGGGGAGAGACATGGCTGCATGGGGGGGGGGGGAGACATGGCTGCATGGGGGGGGGAGACATGGCTGCATGGGGGGGGGGGAGACATGGCTGCATGGGGGGGGGGGGAGACATGGCTGCATGGGGGGGGGGGGGGGAGACATGGCTGCATGGGGGGGGGGGGGAGACATGGCTGCATGGGGGGGGGGGGAGACATGGCTGCATGGGGGGGGGGAGACATGGCTGCATGGGGGGGGGGGGAGCCATGGCTGCATGGGGGGGGGGGAGACATGGCTGCATGGGGGGGGGGAGACATGGCTGGATGGGGGGGGGAGACATGGCTGCATGGGGGGGGGGGAAGACATGGCTGCATGGGGGGGGGGAGACATGGCTGCATGGGGGGGGGAGACATGGCTGCATGGGGGGGGAGACATGGCTGGATGGGGGGGGGGGGGGGAGACATGGCTGGATGGGGGGGGGGAGACATGGCTGCATGGGGGGGGAGACATGGCTGGATGGGGGGGGGGGGGGGAGACATGGCTGGATGGGGGGGGGGGGGAGACATGGCTGCATGGGGGGGGGGAGAGACATGGCTGCATGGGGGGGGGGGGGGGAGAGACATGGCTGCATGGGGGGGGGGGGAGAGACATGGCTGCATGGGGGGGGGGAGACATGGCTGCATGGGGGGGGAGACATGGCTGCATGGGGGGGGAGACATGGCTGGATGGGGGGGGGGGGGGGAGGACATGGCTGGATGGGGGGGGGGGAGACATGGCTGCATGGGGGGGGAGACATGGCTGGATGGGGGGGGGGAGACATGGCTGGATGGGGGGGGGGGGGAGACATGGCTGCATGGGGGGGGGGGGGAGAGACATGGCTGCATGGGGGGGGGGGGGAGAGACATGGCTGCATGGGGGGGGGGGGGGAGAGACATGGCTGCATGGGGGGGGGGGGAGAGACATGGCTGCATGGGGGGGGGGGGAGAGACATGGCTGCATGGGGGGGGGGGAGAGACATGGCTGCATGGGGGGGGGGAGAGACATGGCTGCATGGGGGGGGGGAGAGAGACATGGCTGCATGGGGGGGGGGGGAGACATGGCTGCATGGGGGGGGGGGAGACATGGCTGCATGGGGGGGGGGAGACATGGCTGCATGGGGGGGGGAGACATGGCTGCATGGGGGGGGGAGACATGGCTGCATGGGGGGGGGGGGAGACATGGCTGCATGGGGGGGGGAGACATGGCTGGATGGGGGGGGGGGGGGGAGACATGGCTGGATGGGGGGGGGGGGGAGACATGGCTGGATGGGGGGGGGGGGGAGACATGGCTGGATGGGGGGGGGGGGGAGACATGGCTGGATGGGGGGGGGGGAGACATGGCTGGAGGGGGGGGGGGGGAGACATGGCTGGATGGGGGGGGAGACATGGCTGGATGGGGGGGGGGGGGGAGACATGGCTGGATGGGGGGGGGGGAGACATGGCTGGATGGGGGGGGGGGGGAGACATGGCTGGATGGGGGGGGGGAGACATGGCTGCATGGGGGGGGAGAGACATGGCTGCATGGGGGGGGGGGGGAGACATGGCTGCATGGGGGGGAGACATGGCTGCATGGGGGGGGGGGGAGACATGGCTGCATGGGGGGGGGGGAGACATGGCTGCATGGGGGGGGGGGAGACATGGCTGCATGGGGGGGGGGAGACATGGCTGCATGGGGGGGGGGGGGGGAGACATGGCTGCATGGGGGGGGGGGAGACATGGCTGCATGGGGGGGGGGGGAGACATGGCTGCATGGGGGGGGGGGAGACATGGCTGCATGGGGGGGGGGGAGACATGGCTGCATGGGGGGGGGGAGACATGGCTGCATGGGGGGGGGAGACATGGCTGCATGGGGGGGGGGGAGACATGGCTGCATGGGGGGGGGGAGACATGGCTGCATGGGGGGGGGGGGAGACATGGCTGCATGGGGGGGGGGGAGACATGGCTGCATGGGGGGGGGGGGAGACATGGCTGCATGGGGGGGGGGGAGACATGGCTGGATGGGGGGGGGGGAGACATGGCTGCATGGGGGGGAGACATGGCTGCATGGGGGGGGGGAGACATGGCTGCATGGGGGGGGGGAGACATGGCTGGATGGGGGGAGACATGGCTGGATGGGGGGGGGGGGGGGACATGGCTGGATGGGGGGGGGGGGAGACATGGCTGGATGGGGGGGGGGAGACATGGCTGGATGGGGGGGGAGACATGGCTGGATGGGGGGGGGAGACATGGCTGGATGGGGGGGGGAGACATGGCTGGATGGGGGGGGGAGACATGGCTGGATGGGGGGGGGGAGACATGGCTGGATGGGGGGGGGGAGACATGGCTGGATAGGGGGGGGAGACATGGCTGGATAGGGGGGGGAGACATGGCTGGATGGGGGGGGGGAGACATGGCTGGATGGGGGGGGAGACATGGCTGGATGGGGGGGGAGACATGGCTGGATGGGGGGGGAGACATGGCTGGATGGGGGGGAGACATGGCTGCATCTGTGGGGGGACATGGCTGCATCTGTGGGGGGACATGGCTGCATTTGGGGACACATTTAAAAAAAGTATCGGTATTCGGTATCGGCGACTACTTGAAAAAAAAGTATCGGTACTTGTACTCGGTCCTAAAAAAGTGGTATCGGGACAACCCTAGTGTGGATGACATTACAACGATAGCTCAGCATTTCCAGAAACAACTCTCAATGCCTGAAATGCATGATAAATGCATGCATGCAATCCACAATGAGTGGTATGAATTTAAAGTTCTTGGAAAAAGAAAAAAACTGTGAACTTCTGGATTTGGCACTCTCCAACACAGACAGATTTCCAGTTTTGGGAAACTTGTTGTCTATAGTGCCTGTTTTGCCCGTCTCAACAGCATGTTGTGAGAGAGGGTTCCGTTTGATCTTTAATGCAGCAAGAAAGTTTAGGTGATTTGTTGATGACCAACATGAATGGACCATCAGTGAAGGATTTTGATCCTGCAAAGTCTGTTGACCATTGGTACTTTAATTGCAAAAGTACAAGGCATATTCATGGCCACAAAAAGCCAAGTGGAAAAAATTGACATTCATGATTAAACACTTGGTGTCACATAAGAACATATTCATGATCTACACAAGTTAAATGCCTATATATAAAGTTTAGTTCTAGTCGTTTATAAAAATTAACCAATCTTAAATTTACACATTGAAAATAAAGCTTTGTCGTTAAAAAACCTGGCTCCTGACTTTTTTAGCTGGCTCCTAGATTTCAAGCAAATTTGTCAAGCCCTGCCTTACGGGTATAATGGGTGATATGATGGATTCAGATCCTTTTGGCATGTGTAGCGGTGTCACAAAAGATAAGATTCTCTCAATGTGGCATATATCATGTAATGACAAATGACAGTACCATAGTGCTCTCCGAAACGACAGAACATTTAATAAAAAAGAGCAAAAATTAACTTACAAACAAAGCACTCGGCCCGTGCTAGCTTGGTAAACATATAAACGCAGATGAGTGATGGTCGCGGGAGACGTCACTGCGCTATGCGAGCTCCGTATTTATTACATCCCTGTGGGCGGGACTTCTTCAACGGATACAGAAACTACGTGACGCCCGCTATTAGAGAGAGCGGGGGGGATTACCATAGCAACCCGATGCAGCATCACGCGACACTGCACAGGACATGGAAAACCACTCACGAGAAACCCGGAAGTATCCCCTCAAGGGATGACCATAGCAACCCGACGCGGGATCACATGATGCCGCGCAGGACATGGATACTCAATCACGGGAAACCCAGAAGTGTCCCCGAGCTCCCCTTTTTAAAACAAACACCTATTCGCAACCCAAAAAGGAGATGCGGAGGAATCAAAAAATGAAAATTAAAATGTGTATAGAACCAATAGGGATACAGGTTCAATAACTAAAAAAATTTTAAAAATATATATTATAAATCAAAACGTATAATACCAAATAAATTAATATTCAGTCGGAAAGAATAATAATCTATGTCTTAAATAGATAAAAAAAAAAAAAATAAAAAAAAAAAAGCACGCGACAACATCCGCGACCATCGTAAAATATATATGCTAAATCAACGATCAGTTATAAAACAATTAATATCGAATAGCTGAATATTTTTTGAACATTTTAACGTTTGTCATTGATGTATAAATTGTGTATGACAAGTAGATCTTGTGGGCGTGAGTAATTTGTTCCTTCTCTATAAAGATAATTTTTTTTATAGCTCTGTGCTGTAGCGATGACATCATCCACGCTAACCAGCCACATAGAAACTCTGTTTAATCGATAAAATTTCCTGAAAAAAACACTAAAAACGTAAACGGCTTTTTCACAAAAACTGTAAAAGATATCAAACTGAAAAGATATAGCCGGATGGCTGAATATGTTGAACATTTTAACGTTTGTTTGGTGTCTGTAGGTGAAAGTATGAAGGAGCTGAAACTTTTGGTAGCGGGAGAATGTTTTAAGGATTTAAAGCATGCTCTCATTGACTTCAATGTTAAAAAAAATAAAAAAAATAAAAATAAAGTGTCTAAAAGCTTAATATTTTAAAAAGTATAAATAGTAGAAAAAAAGTTGAAGAAGTCCCATCATTAGCTGAAAGAGATGCACATTTTAAAAGTTGAATGGTCTTAATAGCTGAAAGTATGCAGAAGTTAAGCAGAGCCAAAAAGATGTAAGGAATAAGAATAATAAAAAACGAACAACAATACTGGGAATGCTATTGAGCATAACTAGAAAATGCATTTCCTGCAGAAAATGCGTGTAAATGCTGAATAGCTGAATTGCTAAGCCCACACCAAAGCCATTCACCATAACGTCTACACTTTCTTTAGGACATAAAAGCAGTGTTCCTTCAGTACTTATAAAGCCTCTCTTTGATCATTAAAGGGGTTGTAAAGGTAAAACAATTTTTCCCTAAATAGATTCCTTTACCTTAGTGCAGTCCTCTTTCACTTACCTCATCCTTTGATTTTGCTTTTAAATGTCCTTATTTCTTCTGAGAAATCCTCACTTCCTGTTCTTCTGTCTGTAACTACAAACAGTAATGCAAGGCTTTCTCCCTGGTGTGGAGAAAGCCTCTTGAGGGGGGAGGGGGCGAGCAGGATGCCCACTAACACACAGCTCCTTTCTCCATCTGCAAAGTAGATAGTGTCCTGACTTGCCTGGTCGCCCCTCCCCCTCAAGAGGTTTTCTCCACACCAGGTAAGTGAAGGAGGACTGCACTGAGGTAAAGGAAGCTATTTAGGGGAAAAATTACCTTTACAACCCCTTTAATCCCCACACCTAATGAGCGAGAGAACCCTTCAAACAAACCTTAAAAAATACACAACAGTACATGCTATCGAAACAGCGACTTCACCGTTAGAAACACACGGCCTTTGTGAACGTGACGGTATAAAATTTATGTTGATAAACTAAAAAAAGGGGGCATGTCAGCGATTAAAATAATAAGTTCTGTGCGTTTCACTGGGAAATCTGAACAATTTTTTACATGACAGTCAATGGAAGAAAGTGTGGAACTCTTGTCATTTGGAAGCTCATACAGCCAAAAGTAAAAAGGCGTATCACAGAACTGAGCACATTGCCTGAAACCAGACAAAAATACCTGTGTACGATAAAAAAAAAAAAAAGGGATTTTTAATACAGCTTACCTGTAAAATCCTTTTCTTGGAGTACATCACGGGACACAGAGCGGCATATTCATTACTATATGGGTTATATGGAGTACCTTCAGGTGTTGACACTGGCAATCTCAAACAGGAAATGCCCCTCCCTATATAACCCCCTCCCATAGGAGGAGTACCTCAGTTTTGTAGCAAGCAGTATGCCTCCCAAAATGGTCCCCAAAAAGAGGGGTGGGAGCTCTGTGTCCCGTGATGTACTCCAAGAAAAGGATTTTACAGGTAAGCTGTATTAAAAATCCCTTTTTCTTTATCGTACATCACGGGACACAGAGCGGCATATTCATTACTATATGGGATGTCCCAAAGCAATGCTCACAATGAGGGGAGGGAGAACATCTCCAAGACAAAAGGATTTAATTTAGAGAAATACTCAAATCATAATAAATCCAACTTAGTTGAGAAAAATAATCTTAAATTTTAAATTTAACTCAAAAAAGAGGAGCCCCCGGATTCCGAGGGTCTCAAACTGCAGCCTGCAGCACTGCCTGCCCAAAGGCTGTATCAGACTTCCTTCTTACGTCCAACTGGTAGAACTTTGTAAACGTGTGGACAGAAGACCAGGTTGCCGCCTTGCAAACTTGAGCCATAGAGATCTGGTGGTGTGCTGCCCAGGAGGCGCCCATGGCCCTAGTAGAATGAGCCTTTAATGATACTGGAGGAGGCAACCCTTTCAAGCCGTAGGCCTGAGTGATTAATTGCTTAATCCACCTAGAAATGGTGGACTTTGCAGCTGCCTGCCCCTTCTTGGGCCCATCCGGTAATACGAACAGCACATCTGTTTTCCGGATCTTCTTTGTAGCTTTAAGATAGGCCTTCATGGCCCTGACGATATCCAAGGTATGCAGCAACCCTTCCTTTCTGGAAGTAGGTTTAGGGAAGAAGGATGGTAATACCAAATCCTGGTTCAAATGAAAACTGGATACAACCTTCGGTAGGAAGGAAGGATGAGGGCGGAGAACGACCCTGTCCTTATGAAAAATAAGATATGGTTCCTTACAGGATAAGGCCGCCAGTTCCGATACTCTTCTTGCGGAAACTATGGCGACCAAAAATACTAACTTTCTTGTCAGTAAAACCAAAGGAATTTCAGCCAACGGCTCAAACGGTTGTTTCTGTAAACTTGACAGAACAAGGTTTAAATCCCACGGGCAAAGCGGGGATTTAACTGGAGGTTTAATACGCAAGACCCCTTGAAGGAAGGTCTTAACCAGCGAGTGGGTGGCCAGCAGCCGCTGAAACCACACTGACAGAGCAGAAATCTGTCCTTTGATTATGCTTAATGCCAATCCTTTATCCACTCCTAGCTGGAGAAAACTTAATACTCTATCGATGGTAAATTTGCGAGAAAGCCATCGCTTGGACTCGCACCAGCCTACATAGGCCTTCCAGACCCTGTAATAAATCACCCTAGAGACCGGTTTCCTGGCTCTGATTAGGGTAGAGATTACTTTCTGAGACAGACCTCTACCCCTGAGAATCAGGGATTCAGCTTCCAGGCCGTCAAATTTAGATGCCGTAAGGCAGGGTGGAGGATCGGACCTTGCGATAGCAGGTCTGGCCGTAGAGGAAGAGTCCAAGGGTCTCCCACTACCATCTTTAAGATTAGTGAGTACCATGCCCTTCTGGGCCATGCTGGAGCTACCAGGATGACTGGTATGTGCTCCACCCGGATCCTGCGCCGCAGGCGGGGTAGTAACTGGAGCGGGGGAAACGCATAAAGAAGTTTGAACTGATGCCAAGGGCAAACCAACGCATCGGTTCCGCAGGCCATCGGATCCCTTGAGCGGGACATGAACCTGTCTAGCTTCTTGTTGAGTCTCGATGCCATGATATCCACGTCCGGCACTCCCCATCTTTGGCAGAGTGCTTGAAAGATTTGTGGATGCAGAGACCATTCCCCCGGCAAAAGAGTCTGGCGGCTTAAGAAGTCCGCCTGAAAGTTGTCCACTCCTGGAATGAATATTGCCGATATGCAGGGCACATGAGCCTCTGCCCATAGGAGAATCAAGCTCACCTCTCTCTGAGCGGCTTGACTCCTGGTTCCCCCTTGGTGATTTATGTATGCCACGGCCGTGGCATTGTCTGATTGAATTCTCACCGGGAACCCCTGCAATTTTGACGTCCAAGCCCTGAGGGCTAGTCGAGCAGCTCTGAGCTCCAAGATGTTGATGGGCAACTGCTTCTCTGGCGTTGCCCAAGTACCTTGGCGAGTGCAACCATCCAAAATTGCTCCCCAGCCCGTCAGGCTGGCGTCTGTGGTCACTATCTTCCAAGCCACTAGGCTGAAAGACTTCCCCTTCAGTAGATTCTGAGGGTCTAACCACCAACACAGACTTTGTCGGACTCTTTATGAGAGCGGCAACGGGATATCCAAGGCCTGTGGCCTTCTGCTCCATGCTGACAGGATGGCTGCCTGCAGGATGCGAGTGTGGCTCTGGGCGTATGGTACCGCCTCGAATGTGGCCACCATCTTGCCTAGTAATCTCATACATAGGCGAATAGTCGGTTCCTTCTTGCTTAGAACCAGTAGGATTAATTCCTTGATGGCTTTGACCTTCCTCAGAGGTAGAAACACTCTTTGTTGTTCTGTGTCTAATCTCATGCCGAGATATTCCAACTGCCTTGTGGGCAGGAAAGCTGACTTTTCTCGATTTAGGACCCAGCCGAACTTCGAGGTATTGGACCGTGAGGGCCACTGCTCGCTCCAAGCCGGGAGACGAGTGATCTATGACTAGGAGGTCGTCCAGGTATGCTAGGATCGTGACCCCTTGGATCCTTAGTTTGGCTAGGATTGGAGCTAGGACCTTCGTGAACACCCGGGGGGCCGTAGCCAACCCGAAGGGAAGCGCCACGAATTGGAAGTGACGCAAAGACACCATGAAGCGTAGATATCTTTGATGTGGCTGATAAATTGGAAGATGAAGGTAGGCATCCTTTATGTCTATGGACGCCATGAAGTCGTCCTTTTGGAGTGTGGTAGCTGCTGACCGCACGGTTTCCATCCGAAATGAGCGGATCTTTAGGTATGTATTTACCATCTTTAGGTCCAAAATTGGCCTGACATCTCCATTGGACTTCGGGATGATGAATAGGTTGGAGTAGAAACCTAGCCCCTGTTCCAGGACTGGTACCTCTACTATTACTTCCTGGGAAAGTAGATGATTTAATGCCGACATTAATGCGGCTCCTTTCTCCGGATCGTTTGGAATCCTCGACTCCTGGAAATGAAGAGGAGGAAACCTTAGGAAATCTAATTTGTAGCCCGTGGCCACGGAAGACCGTACCCACTCGTCGGGAATGCTGGCTTCCCAAACCTCTGAAAAGAGTCGCAGCCTTCCCCCCACCTTCGTGGGTGGGGGCGCCCCTTCATAAGGTCGGCTTGGGGGCTGGGTTTGCTGGTTTGCGAACCCACTGCTTTCTGCCTCTAGCAGCCTGTCCTTGTGATTTGCTGTTGAAGCCGAAGTTTGCTTTCGCAGGAGGCCGTCGATACTGTTTGGCATTAGAGGGCCCCTGCCCAGGGGAGTACTGTCGTTTAAACGCAGGCCCCTGAAACTTCCTCTTAGTTGGCAAGAGAGTACTTTTGCCATTTGAAATGGTTTGAATGTATTTATCTAGGTCTTCTCCGAAGAGTCGTCCTCCATGGAAGGGGAACCCTACCAGGAGCTTCTTGCATGGGGGCTCGGCCTCCCAGCTTTTTAACCATAAGAGTCTTCTCATATGGATAAGGGATAACGATAAACGTGACGCTTGCTGGATAGAATCCTTAATTGCGTCTACTGTAAAACATATGGCCCTAGGGACATCCAAAAATTCTTCTGCCTGCTGGGCAGGAATAAGTTTAAGCATCTGCTTAACCTGATCCGATAATGCTTGAGCAACCCCAATCGCAGCCACAGCTGGCTGTACTACTGCCCCTGCAGTAGTGAAGGAGTTCTTAAGTAGTGCTTCCAAGCGTTTATCAACTGGATCCTTGAATACCTGTATGTTTTCTACAGGGCATGTTAATGATTTGTTAATACATGAGATGGCTGCGTCCACTGCAGGAGTAGCCCATTTCTTGGAAAATTTATCTTCCATAGGATATAGGGCAGAGAATCTTTTAGGTGGTAAGAAGATTTTTCTGGCTTGTTCCAATCTTGGAACAAAACTCCCTCTAGTAGAGGGTGGATCGGAAATACTGCATTGCTTTGAGGCGCCCTCAGTGAGCCCAAAGCTGAAACCGTAGATACCTGGAGATCTGGTACTGGCAAGTTGAATGCATTATGGACCAAGTCCGTTAAGGCTTGAGTCCACCAACTCTCCCCTTGGGAGACTGCTCCAGACTCCTCTGTATCTGGATCTTCGATCCCTGAACCTACTTGGTCCTTGGTCCTCGTCCGTGACCATCTTAGGGTTGGACTGACCCGCGCCAGCTCCAGCCCCAGATCCCGATGGCCCCAAGGCTCCCTGTGGGGAAAGCAGCGGCATAACTTTGTCCGAGACCTTAGACTCTCCGGATGCCATGGTACAATACCGAGGTACACCTGCTACCTATTGGTATTTGGAACTATAAAAGTTAATTGCCCAAACACCTGTTTGGGGGATAAAAAATGCTTCCTCTCCCCTAGATGACTTTTTTTTTTTTTTTTCGTTTTTGTTTCAAATCCAGGAAAGAAAAAACATTCTGTCCCCCTGAGTAGTATTGCAAAGAAAAACTATGAGATGGAAAAGAAACAGCCTATTTCTAGGCTTGAAAAACAGTCTTCTGAAGACTGCAATATCCTTTCTGGCCACTGTGTGTCCTCGGCGCCCCGTGCTGCCGCTCTGGTCTTTCCTCCCCCGTTCCAAAGTATTGATGAGCTGTATGGAACAAACAAGGAAGGGCCGCCCCTTCCTTAAGCCACTGACCCGCCCTTCCCCCCCCAGCAATCTCAAACAGGAAATGCCCCTCCCGACAGGGGGGGGCTTTGGGAGGAAGGGACCTCTCTGCTCCAGCAAACTGCAGCCTGGAACCACGAGGAGGTCAGCGTTTTGCCTGCTTTGTAGGCTCTGAGGAGGAAGACTGAATGGAGCATCGCCTGGAGGCTTGCAGGTAAGCACAGCTCTCTGACACACACATATACTTTTATATCACACAGGCCCCACTCAATGCTTTTCCAACACTACAAGGGAGGTCACATCTTATGGGGAATAATACATATAGAGCCATCCTATCTTTATGATATGTGACTAGTTTGCCAGATGCAGTGCATAACTTTAGGCATGTCCCCTGTGACCCCCCAGAAAAAAACCTGCTAAGAACCAAGTTCCGCAAGTTTTCCCCTCACTTACCTGCTCCATGCCGCAGGACTTTGCCAAGCAAGAGGCCCAATCTTCCCCCATCTCGGTGGGGATGTCTAGACCTTCAGGCCCTGGGTTCCTATGAAGGATCCACTGTCCTGGGCCCATATAGCACCCTGGCAACAGAAACATTAGGCACCCAAAGGTTTTCTAAGTTCTGGGCCCAGGGTCCAGCTCTCTAAAAAGAAAAGCATTATGGGCTATACCCCAAGGGTTTGGGGTCCGGTTACTGACCACTTTAGCGCTGAGACTTTTTTGGACAGAACCGGTAACTCACCTAATCCCAAGGATGCGGAGGCAAGCTAAACCATGACTAACACCTAAGACACTGGCGTAAAAACTGAGGTACTCCTCCTATGGGAGGGGGTTATATAGGGAGGGGCATTTCCTGTTTGAGATTGCCAGTGTCAACACCTGAAGGTACTCCATATAACCCATATAGTAATGAATATGCCGCTCTGTGTCCCGTGATGTACGATAAAGAAAAGTAGATCTTCTTGGCGCGAGAGCAATTTGTTCCCTCTCTATAAAGATAATTTTTTTAAAGCTCTCTGCTCTAGCGATGACATCATCCACTCTAATCGATAAAAATTTCTGAAAAACTCACTAAAAACTTAAACTGCTTTTTCACAAAAACTGTTAAAGTTATCAAACTGAAAAGATACGGATAGCTGAATATGTTGAACATTTTAAAGTTTGTTTGGTGTCTGTAGGTGAAAGTATGAAGGAGCTGAAACGTTTGGTAGGGGAAGAAAGGATTTGAAGCATGCTCTCATTGACTTCAATGTTAAAAAAGTGTCTAAAAGCTTAATAATTTTAAAAAGTATAAATAGTAGAAAAAAAGTTGAAGAAGTCCCATCATTAGCTGAACATTTTAAAAGTTGAATGGTCTTAATAGCTGAAAGTATGCCAAAGTTACGCAGAGCCAAAAAACGAATGGCTCACGAAATATCGTTTTTGCAGCGAAAATTGTCCCATAGGAATGAATGGCGAAACTAGAGTGTGAGCTGACAAAATCAGGACATGAATTCTAAACTGCCACTACTCCCTAATTTTTAAGGCCATCTACACAAATCTTACATCAACGTTCAGCTATCCCTGCTGCCACTACACGTGTCTACAGCTAAGCCATATTCCTGATAGTTTTCACAATATGACCATTTGTTTGCAACTCACTCAAATTACATTCTAAACACCTAAAATTTGAAGGGCAATATCTAAACTGTGACTGTGCCTTCAATTTTATTATTTCAGAGACATAGTATGCATCAGAATGTAGGTCTGGGTTTTATAGTTTTTAAAATACGACTGTTTGAAGAATGACAAGTATTGGTTTCCTGGCAACGCTGAGTGGAATTGTAGCTCCTCCCACACAGCTGAGGGGGAATTATAGCTCAGTAGGGTAGGGTTGTATACTAGTATCGGGACCGATACAGAGCATTTGCGCAAGTACTTGTATTTGCACAAATGCTCCCGATGCCTGACGCGATACTTGGTCAGCGGGCAGAGATTTTGAGCAGAGAGGGCAGGCAGAGTTTGCGAGCAGAGAGGGCGGGTGTATGCTGCTCTCCCCCTCCGCGCTCCTGCTGTCCTCCTCTGTGCGGTGTCCCGTGTCCCCTTCTGCGCTCTGTTTCCCCTCCATGTCCTCATCAGGGTGGAGAGCGGAGGTAGGAGCCACTAAATCCAGCTCCTACCTGTTCTGAATGAACAGAATCAGTGATCACCGACTATCCATTCACATAAATGAGCAAAAAAAAAAAAAAATTCCAATAAATATAAAATAAATGAATTATAAAACACACACACACACACACACACACACACACACACACACACACACACACACACCATCCACTCCGCGCCCCCCCCCCCCCTAAAAAATAAAAAAAAATAAAAAAAATGAAGAAAGCATCGTAAAAAAAAAAAAAATAATAATACTGACATATGTGCCACTGCGAGCACTTGAAAATATCGTAACTTGTACTCTGTCTTAAAAAAGTGGTATTAGGACAAGCCTATAGCTCAGTGTTCAAAAATAGAGCGAGAGCCGACAACCCCATGATCAGCCAAAACATTGTGACCTCCCCATGGGGGAAAGAAGAAGAAAAAAAAAAAAAAAAAAAAAAAAAAAGAAACCCAGACGTGATTAAATACCCCCAAAAGAAAGCTCGATTTGTGTTACGAAAATTATAAAAATTTCACAGTGTAGCATGACCGCACAATTGTCATTCAAAGTTTTACAGCACTGAAAGCTGAACAATGTCCTGGGCAGGAAGGGGGTGCAAGTGCCCTTTATTGAGGTGGTCAACCACATGCCGACATTGCTATAGACAAAGTATGTCTACAGTGCGGTCGAGTTATTCTGCAAGGATGTCTATGGACGTCCTCCCAGAATCTTGCTCCCACGCGCCCCCCATATAAAATCAAAGTACCGCAGTGGCATAAGCGGCCCCCTTACCGACGCGTTTCTCCTAATAAGGCATTATCCTTATTGAAACGTTTTATTAAACACTTGACAACCGGCCCATAGCCAAAAGACAGCTACATGGTGTGTTTTTTTTTTTTTTAAACAATAGATTTTTATTGAAAGTATTTACTTAACAGTATAGATTAAACGTGTCACATTAATCCTTAATAACCAACCGAGTTACCTTGGTTCATAAGATTGTTCTTATAACAATACAGTACTTGGTAGCCTGTACCAGCCCACCCCTATCGGGTTCAATCTGTAGGCATGGCTAGGCCCCCAATTGAGTTAACTATTTGTATATAGAAAAATCATAAAGAAAACAGAAAATGTACACACACTCACACACAGTGCCTTGCGAAAGTATTCGGCCCCCTTGAACTTTGCGACCTTTTGCCACATTTCAGGCTTCAAACATAAAGATATAAAACAGTAAAAAAAATTTGAAGAATCAACAACAAGTGGAAAGAAATTTATTGGATATTTCAAACTTTTTTACCAAATAAAAAACGGAAAAACTGGGCGTGCAAAATTATTCAGCCCCTTTACTTTCAGTGCAGCAAACTCTCTCCAGAAGTTCAGTGAGGATCTCTGAATGATCCAATGTTGACCTAAATGACGAATGATGATAAATAGAATCCACCTGTGTGTAATCAAGTCTCCGTATAAATGCACCTGCACTGTGATAGTCTCAGAGGTCTGTTTAAAGCGCAGAGAGCATCATGAAGAACAAGGAACACACCAGGCAGGTCCGAGATACTGTTGGAGAAGTTTAAAGCCGGATTTGGATACAAAAAGATTTCCCAAGGAGCACTGTGCAAGCGATAATATTGAAATGGGAGTATCAGACCACTGCAAATCTACGAAGACCTGGCTGTCCCTCTAAACTTTCAGCTCATACAAGGAGAAGACTGATCAGAGATGCAGCCAAGAGGCCCATGATCACTCTGGATGAACTGCAGAGATCTACAGCTGAGGTGGGAGACTCTGTCCATAGGACAACAATCAGTCCCTGTATACTGCACAAATCTGGCCTTTATGGAAGAGTGGCAAGAAGAAAGCCATTTCTTAAAGATATCCATAAAAAGTGTCGTTTAAAATTTGCCACAAGCCACCTGGGAGACACACCAAACATGTGGAAGAAGGTGCTCTGGTCAGATGAAACCACCACCATCATCACCTTGAACACACCATCCCCACTGTCAAACATGGTGGTGGCAGCATCATGGTTTGGGCCTGCTTTTCTTCAGCAGGGACAGGGAAGATGGTTAAAATTGATGGAAAGATGGATGGAGCCAAATACAGGACCATTCTGGAAGAAAACCTGATGGAGTCTGCAAAAGACCTGAGACTGGGACAGAGATTTATTTGTCTTCCAACAAGACAATGATCCAAAACATAAAGCAAAATCTACAATGGAATGGTTCACAAATAAACATATCCAGGTGTTAGAATGGCCAAGTCAAAGTCCAGACCTGAATACAATCAAGAATCTGTGGAAAGAACTGAAAACTGCTGTTCACAAAAGCTCTCCATCCAACCTTCACTGAGCTCGAGCTGTTTTGCAAGGAGGAATGGGCAAAAATTTCAGTCTCTCGATGTGCAAAACTGATAGAGACATACCCCAAGCGACTTACAGCTGTAATCGCAGCAAAAGGTGGCGCTACAAAGTATTAACTTAAAGGGTCACTAAAGCAAAAAAATGTTTTTGCTGAAATGACTGTTTACAGGGTATAGAGACATAAAAGTTAACCGATTCCTTTTAAAAATGATTAAAAATAGATTAAAATTCAATCATATAATGTGCCTCTAGTTTCACTTTCGTTTTTAAACTGGTTTCATGTTTCTGTGAAGTAAAGAGACCCACAGAACAAAAACAAATCCAGGGCAGTGTTTTGTTTTTAAAATGAATCCGATTGGTTCTGAGGAGTTTTAGACACACAGCTTGGACCACAGTGAAAAGCTGCCATGAGATAAGGAGCCAGACAAGCAGGACGTGTGGAGATCACAGCAGAATTACACAGCAACTTCAAAGCAAAAACGAACAATGAGGACATGAAACCAGTACCGCAGTAAGGTAAAGGAAGCGATTTAGCTAAAAAAATAAATAAAAAAAAAAATGTTCCTTTAGTGATCCTTTTTTGCTGAATAATTTTGCACGCCCAATTTTTTCATTTGTTAAAAAAGTTTGAAATATCCAATAAATTTCGTTCCACTTCTTGTTGATTCTTCAAAAAAAAATTGTTTTATATCTTTATATTTGAAGCCTTTCTGAAATGTGGCAAAAGGTCGCAAAGTTCAAGGAGGCAGAATACTTTCGCAAGGCACTGTATATATACACACACACACACACACACACACACAGAAATTAAATGAACATAACAAAACTTGCTACACAGATCAATAAAGTAGGTCCAGGATAATACATTACAACTGGGGTAAGCATATATATGACGTGTTTCAAATTTAACAATAGATTAAATATTACACTCTTTTAAGTATTTGGATGCTCTAGGATGGGTGATCCAAGCTAACCATTTCTTTCTGAATGTAGTAGTGGAATAATTTTTATAAGCCAGCATTATTTCGTATTGGGCCTGTATATTGATTCTAGCTATAACGGTCGATAGGTTGGGCGCGTCTTTGGATTTCCATAGGCTGGTTATTGTGAGTCTTGCTGCTACTAGTGTGTGGAATACAATTGTTCTATATACTTTAGGATAGATATCCAAATTGATACCTAGTAGAGCTGTGGCAGGGTTTGGTTTATATAGGATGCCTGTGAGATCTGCTATAAAGGAAGTAATTGAATTCCAGAAGCTATGTAGATTTTTACAGCTCCATAATATGTGTAAAAGGTTTCCTATCTGATCGTTGCATCTCCAACACTCAGACGTTGAGGGATATATTTTCGCTAATTTATATGGGGTCAGGTACCATCTATTTATTATTTTTTGTGCATTGTCCCAGTGTTTAATACATGCTGATGACTTGCTCGCTATATGGATTGCTTTTTTCCATTGGTCCCAGGTAAATTCTTGTTCTAAATCTTTCTCCCACTTAATCATGTGTGCGTTTTTGTTGTCAAATGGGTGGGTAGATAGTAGATCGTAAAAGAGAGAGATTCCTCTTATCATTTGTTGATTTTGGCGGGTGAAAAATTGCCATATTATTAAGGGGATTTTAAGGGAATCCCCTTAATTACAGGGTGGTTTCTTAACTCTGGGAGGGCATACAATGATGTCCTCCCAGAATCGTGCTCATGTGATGACGCCAATTCCTTCCTCCCCTCTCTGTACCGATTGGTACAGTGTGAGAGGAGAGGGGGAGGGATCGGATGGCAGCAGCAGTGCTGTGGGCTGGATCTGTGACAATTGCAGTCACAGATCCATCCATCCCTCCATGCTCAGCCATCCCTGCCAATACTCTGCAATACGTCCCCTCCCGTCACCCTCCAGTGCTTTTACGATCAAAGCCAGGATCATTTTTTTTTTTTATTTCAGGCTTCCCAGCCTAGAGGTGAGATGTGGGGTCTTATTGACCCCACATCTCATTGTAAAGAGGGATGATTACATTCCTTATAATAGGAATAAAAGTGATAAAAAAAAAAAAAAAAATGTATTTTTGGGGGGGGGGGGGGGGGAGGGTCAAAACTAAAAGAAAGTAAAATGAACCAGTTGTCAAAAGAAGCCGAACGTCGGTGCGCACCGACGTTCGGCTACTTTCGGGAACTCGTGACGCGCTGTATGCAACCGTCGGAAGGCTGTCAATCAAGTAGGAACGCCCAGTCCCGCAGCCCATACCCGGAAGCGGCGGAGAACATCTATCTCTAAAACGCTAAGTACTGCATTGATTTTAAAATAAACACCCGATTCTGCTTCACATAATTAGCCTCAATCTAATGTTAAAATATGATTTTTTGGGTAAACCTCCACTTTAAGCCTCTGTATGTGGCCACGCTTGTGTAAAAGTCTCACACATGCGGTATCGCCATACTCGGGAGTAATAGCAGAATGTGTTTTGGGGTGTAATTTGTGGTATGTTTTTTTGCAAAAATCAAGTTTTTTTTTTTTCACAAAATTTTCATATTAGCAGGTTATTTCTCACACACAGCATGTGTGTGAGAAATAACCTACTAATATGAAAATTTTGTGATTATATATATATATATATATATATATATATATATATATATATATATATATATATATATATATATATATATATATCTTTTTTTTCCAGGGGGAACTCAGTTCCACCACCTCTGGCTCAGACAGTTTGGTGTCTGCTCACCACAATCACTTGTAAACACAGAAGTCTGGTTTCTGTGTTTACAAGTGACAGCTCTGCACTCTGTGTGTAACCCCCTGAATTCTACACTCTGTATGTAATCCTGGTATTTAATGCCCCTTTAAGACCTTTCTACTGTTTGTGAAATTTGAATGGAGTCGTGGTTGAGTTCCTGCACCTATTTTTTGAGAAAAAAAGCTCTGTGTATGTATGTATGTATGTATGTATGTATGTATGTATGTATGTATGTATGTATGTATGTATGTATATATATATATATATATATATATAAATAATCGATTTTGCAAAGAATTGTGGGGAAAAAAAAACTTTAAAAAAACTCACCATGCTTCTTTCTAAATACCTTGGAATGTCTTCGTTCTAAAAAGGGGGGTATTTGTACTTTTTTTTCACAGAATTTTCAGTCTTTTTTCTATTATAGCGCAAAAAATTTAAAAAACAGCGGCGATTAAATACCACCAAAGGAAAGCTCTATTTGTGTGAAAAAAAGGACAACAATTTCATATGGGTACATTGTTGTATGACTGAGTAATTGTCATTCAAATTGTGAGAGAACCTTAGGCCCCTTTCAGACTGAGGCAGGAGCTGCGGTTGCGGTATAACGCCGCTAAATATAGCGGCGCTATACCGCCGGGCTTACCACGGGACTCGGCCGCTAGCGGTGCGGTATTAACCCCCGCTAGCGGCCGATAAAGAGTTAATATCGCCCGCAATGCGCCTCTATAGAGGCGCATTGCGGGCGGTATTGCCGCGGTTCCCATTGTTTTCAATGGGAAGGAGCGGTGAAGAAGCGGTATACATGCCGCTCCTCTCACCGCTCCAAAGATGCTGCTGACAGGAGATTTTTTTGTCTCCCACCAGCGCATCGCCTCAGTGTGAAAGCCCTCGGGCTTTCACATTGAGTCTGCAGTGCAGGAGTTTTTCAGGCGGGATAGCAGCGCTATTTTTAGCGCTTTACCGCCTGAAAAACTCCTCAATGTGAAAGGGGCCTAAAGCTGAAAATATATCTGGTTAGGAAGGGGGTTTAAGTTCCTATTAGTTAAAACCGCTCTTCTGCTGGGTCACACAGACAATATCCCAGTTTATTACACACAGCTATTACTGAGTATTCCACTATAGTTTTTATCGACCAGCACAGCTCATGCTGACAACTATACAAGGATCTCCCTTTCCTTGAAGGCACGCCATAAAAGCCAGAACAAACACGGCACCGGCTACAACATACACAAAGCTCTGCCAAAAAGAATGGACTGTGGTCATCCTCTCCAGGCCATAGTGCTCGGTCAGAACACAGCCCCTCCTTCACTTACCCGCAGATCCTGTCAGCTGTATAGGTACAGAAAGCAGAAGCAGGCAAAGCCGGGGCAGTCCGGAGAAGGCAGCAACAGACATGGCCTATCAATCTGTGCCCATTACATCACTAGCGGTGGCTCACTTGGCTTCCTCTTCGTCGCTGTCTTTAAAGCTCGGTCTTCCTACCGTTAATTCTCGCGACTATGTAAAAGAATCCCCTCCCACTTCCAAGGTTTCCTATTGGGCAGCTGGGTCTAGGCCAAATCTCCGTCCGGCCTCGGCTTTCAAAACACTGCCGCTACACACAAAGCTGATTCTTTCGTCTGATTCCTCCCCCTCTGTGTACACACGGCTATCTTCATGGCTCCTCCCCCCAGACGAAGGCATTACTGTTACTGTTGTGAGCGTGTGCGCTCGGTGCAATATCGGGTGTGTGAATGGTTGTCTGAGAAAAACAAAGAGCTTCCTCTAACGTCACACGGTTATTATAGTCCCCGGGTTGTGAAATATTTGGCTGAAGAATCCACTGTCGTCTGGATGATAATAATTTCTCAACTGCATAAAGCGAGCCATGAAAAAAATGAGTCATGTTAATTCCTGATACAAACATTCCTGAATAACATTAGGCTCACTTTGTAGTTGATGTGCAGAAAATATTATTATTCTCATAATTAAAGTAGAACTTTAGGCAACATGTTTCTATAGAGCAGTCAGGGCTGGACTGGGACAAAAATTTGGCCCTGGACTTCATCCAGACTGGCCCACTTTGACAGGTCTCTCCCATGGCGGCCTGACAACTCCCGCACCCCCCCCCGGCCACCCAAGCCCCCTCTCCCCCTTCACTAGCCACCAGCCGTTCTACTTTATTAGAGTAGAATGGCTGGTACTGGTACTCTTATAGGCGTACAGTGTAGAAGCTAGACATCATTTCACCTGGGGCAAAGAATCAGTTTGGTGCCCCCCCCTTATGGGACAAGATTAGGCAGAAGTGAGAAACTCCCAGGCCATAGCTGTTGAGTCAGCTGTCTGTCCCCTCCCTCATGCTCCTCTGTCGTCCCCCCTGCTCCTCTGGTCCTCCCCCTGCTACTTTGCTCCCCCAAGGTGAGCTCTGCGGTGAGGGAGAGGAGGTGAGTGCTGCGGGAAGGGAGAGACAGAGGAACGGAGGGGGGCGGTGGTCTGCTGTCACTGAAGCCGGCCCACTGAGCCATCGGCCCACCGGGAAACTCCCTGTAGTCCCAATGGCCAGTCCATCCCTGAGAGCAGTGTTTCTCAACCTTTTTCGGGCGCCCTTGAAAAGTATTTTCAGTCTTGAGGCACCCCTGTCCAAGGCTTGGTTCTTGTAATTTTTAATGGTATCCCACACATTGGCAAACATGGGGTGCTTTTGGTGCGGCGCAATGTGTACATTTGTGTCTATATGTGTGCATGTGTCTGTGTGTTTGTACATTATTATTATTATTATCCACTTCAGCCCCGGGTGACCACGTGTCCTGGTGTGTCCGGGATTATTCCGTATTGTACATCTTTGTCCCGTGTCCCGGACAGCTTTATTGCGGGACAATACAGTGTCCCACAATGAAACTGACAGTCTGGGAACAGGGGCAGACCGAGCAGCCATAGCTCTGGCTCCGCCTCCACCTACTCCTGATAGCCGTTGCTATAGCCGCTTGGTGTCTGGCAACAAGTGACGTCACTGCCCACGTTGAAAGCGTAGGAGGATTTCGCTTTCTCCTCCTCCTTGCTAGTGCTGCTGGGGAGTCACTGCTGGTTCTTTCACCTCCGCACTTGGCTCCAGTGACTGGCTTGCTGCTTCTGTGGGGTGTTTCTGTTCCCACACGCTGTGAGGCATCTCTCCCTCTCCCTTCCTCCTCCCTCCCCCCTCCTGCCCACCTCACACTAATGCTGGCCATACACTCTACGAAAAATCGTCCGAACGAACTTTCGAAAAACGAATGTTCGGCCGTGAGCGCAAACGATATTGCCATCATGTAATGACCGATAAATCGTTTAGTGGACATAAATATATATATTTTTTTTTTTACATATACCTAGTGCAGAAAGTTTGGACGAGAAAAACACATTAACCTTCCGATTTATCGTTCGTTCGGCAGAAAATTTCCAAACTTGTCCTTCGTTTTTTCGTCTCAAAAACATCCGAACGATTATCGATTTTGTGTCCATTAACTGTTCGAAAAACGAACAAACTTTCTGAACGAACGAATTTCGCCCGATTTTTCGTATAGTGTATGGCCAGCATTACTCCCAGACTGAAGTCCCCTCCCCCTTCTCCTTGGCTCGGATGTCTCAGGAGGGAAGGAGGGGGAGGAGAATGGACACACAGCACTCAACACGACGGGACATTCTGATCTGAGGTTAGTACACAATCTTAATGCTTGGCACTTGCAGAAGGAGAAGGAGACACAGAGACAGGGGGCAAGTTGTCAAAAAAGGATACTTGCAGTGATTTTGGGGGATAAGAGCATGTTGTATGTGCTAGGGGGCACTTTAGGAGGGGAGAGAAATTGTTTTTTATTCAACCCCCCCTTCCAGCACAATTTCTCTCCCCTCCCAAAGTGTGCCTCCTAGCACATACAACATGCTCTTATCCAGGGGCGTAACTAGAAATCACAGGGCCCCATAGCAAAATGTGGTATGGGCCCCCCCCCCCCTCCAAAAAAAAATGAACTAATGCCATTGAACAACAGATTACTACACTCATGTGGCACAGTACCCAAGCAACAGCTTATATTAATTTTGAACAGCAAAACAAACATTTAAATAACCATATAATAAATAAAATGCAAAATTCAAAGTATTGTGTGCATCCGCTAACGTCCGCGTCCGTCGGGATCCGGTTTTCGGACGGAAGAAAACCCTATTTTTCTTCCGTCCGGCGGAACGGAACGGATGCAGACGGACAGACGGTCCGTCTGCATCCGGTTCCCCATAGGGCAGAGCGGAGCTGAGACAGGGCGGTCTCTGCACTGTGTGCCGGGACCGCCCTATCCGCCGACAGCTCAGCGGGGATCCCCGCTGAGCCGACGGAGACACACGGAGCGGACCCAGAAACGGTCCGCTCCGTGTGAAAGAGCCCTTACTCTTTTATACTCACGATTTGTAAAGGGCAAACAAGGCAAACTGCGGCGGTTTAAGAGGAAGATTAACAAGATGACAACCTTGTAAGGGAAGGAATAAATTAGGTCTTACATTCTAATCTATGCACTTTAACTTGGCATTAAAATCTTCATTTTTGAGTTTACACCTACTTGATTTAGACCAAGTGGGAAAATTGGCTCGACATATACTTTAATTGCCAAATGCATAATGAAAAAATATATATCTCAAAATAATATGTATCCAGCAGCATATAGCAACACACATCTCTATTTATCTAAATGACATCCCTTATTGATTTGTTGTTAGTAAGCCTTATAAAGAAAGTTCATAATTCTTGCTGGGAGACCCAGGGCCAGGCCAGGCATATAACACCAGATGACAGTCTCCCAGTCCCACTCCCTTCCTACCTCCTGTCCAGACTCCAGAGCCTCCTCATGTGCCGTGTACAATGTCCCTTCACAGGCGTGCTCGAGCGGTCTGCCCCGCCCACTCTGCGCTCCCTACTGTATGCGGCTGCGTGTGTCAGGACACGGCCGGTGACGCGTCATACTCCGCTCCCCATCACAGAATGCTGCGGAAGTGCTGTGGCGGCCAACTGCGCATGCGCGATGCGTTCCAAACGCATCTGCGATGCGTTCCAAACGCATCTGTGATGCGTTCCAATGGATTTACAACAGTACACACCAGAAAAGCCTTCATTCAGGGCGACGTGGACTTAGGGGAAAGTGGCCAGTCAGCCTCACGTCCTCCTCCTGGCTCTTTTTTTAACATCCTCCAATCCACGGGGATGTTAAGGAAAGAGCCTGGATGCCGAACGAGGTGTCGCTGGTGTGCACTGTCTTAAATCCATTGGAACGCATCGCCCATGCGCAGTTGGCCTCCACAGCACTTCCGCAGCATTCTGTGATGGGGAGCGGAGTATGACGGTGCACCGGGCTCTCAATGTCCCTTCACAGGCGCGCTCGATCGGTCTGCCCCGCCCACTTTGCGCTCCGCCTCCTACTGTATGCGGCTGCGTGTCGGACTCGGGACACGGCCGGGCTCGCAGGGCTGGGAGCCGGCTTACATTCTTCATCCTCACCGGGCCCAGTGTTGTTCATCTTCCTTTAAAAAAGTAACTAGTTACAATTTGAGATTTTCCTAGCTTGTGACGGAAAATATTGATTATATGATGACAGGAGGCGAGTATCTTGTGCATTAATCTTCCTTTATTAATGCTCACAGCAGAATAACATTTCTAATAACTTAATGTAAAAACTTTTTAAACAGACTACCCCTTCCGTAGTCCATAATAACCCTCTAACCACGCCCCATATAGTGACCCCATAAAAGGGGCCGTCTGTGAACGATCCTCCTCTTTCTTGATGCGATAAACTTCATCTAAGAATGGTACCGGAAAGAAGGATTGAAGCGTGTCCTTGGAGTGAAGACCGGCCGGTCGACCTCCGAATGACTTCCAACTGGAAGTGCACCACCAATCGTGACCCAACAGGGGTTCCAGGAACAAGGAATCCAAAACGAGGATTTTCAAGCAAACTGCATTCCAACGAGCAGGCAGGATTCAATCAACTTCCGTCTGTATGTCCCAGATCGACCTTCAGTAACCTGCGAAGAATGAAAACAATCGTAATAGGGAGGGTCGGGGGGGAAGATACTCGCCTCCTGTCATCATATAATCAATATTTTCCGTCACAAGCTAGGAAAATCTCAAATTATATATCAGACAGGAGGCTCATATCTTGTGCAAGTTCAAAGCTTAAATTTTTTTATATACATACAGATATAATTAAACACAAGTCATAAATCTAAGGAAGGACCGATAGGGAGACATGGTCCTGAGGTCTGAAATAAAACTGACGGAATGTGGTCTCGGAAGACCAATCCGCTGCTCTCAAGAGATCAGAGAGAGAGCCTCCTGAAATGACTACTTTAGTAGCCATGGCGCCCCTGGTGGAATGAGCTCCGAACAGGGTAACGTCAATCCCCGCCATCTCCATGGCGGTTCTCACCCATCGTGCCAAGGAGGCAGACGAGACAGGAAGGTGGGGATTGACATAAGATATAAGAAGTTGAGAAGAACCCGCAGGGCGTAGATTAGCCGTGAGGGATTCGTATGTCTGAAGACACCGAACGACACAAAGGAGGGGGTGAGCAGGAAAAGAAGGATAGAAGACTGAGTGAATACCGGTCTTGGTCCTGCGTACGATGGAAAATTCAACGCCGTGTGGCGAAAATTGTCTTCTGGAAATGTCCAGAGCTCTAACATCTGACACCCTCTTAATGGAAATTAGACAAAGAAGGACCGTCAATTTCATAGATAAAAGTCTCAGAGATAGGTCCGAATTGTCCCCCCAATTGGCGAACATACCAAGTACCTTCGACACATCCCAGGTCACTTGGTATCTAGGCCTAGGGGGACGTTGAAATTTTATGCCTCGCAATAGCCGGCATATCAGCGGATGTCTGCCAACTGGTAAAGAATCCATAGGGCAGTGATAGGCTGAAATGGCTGAGCGATATATGTTGATAGAACTGTATGCCTTTCCGGATTCAAAAGACTCCGTCAGGTAATTAGCTACTAGCGAAACAGGGGCCTGTATGGGATCAACCTGTCGTTGATCACACCAACGAACCCAGAGTCCCCAGGCTGATCGATATGCCGATCTAGTCCCGGGGGCCCAGGCCAGGGTGAGGAGATTCCGAGCCGAGACTGAAAGGTCTCTATCTGTGGTCGGGATCCTGAGACTAGCCACGCCAGAAGTGGCAGGTTGTTCTCCAGAACCATGGGGTGAGGATCCCCGGTCGGATTGGTGAGGAGGTGAGGGGAGTAGGGAATCAGTCTGGGGAGGTCTATAGTCATTCCCAGTAGGAGAGGAAACCATGGTTGGGTCGGCCACCATGGTGTGATCAAGACCACCGTCGCTCCCAGGTTGGTTATCCGTAGGAGAAGCCTGGGGATTATTTGAAAGGGGGGGAACGCGTAGTGTGTCCCCTCTGGCCAAGGTTGGCAGAGAGCGTCCACCGCGTGTGCTTCCGGATCTGGCCTCCAGCTGAAGAAATGAGGTAGCTGGCGATTGAGGCGTGAGGCAAAGAGATCGAAAGATAGCGGACCCCAAAGTTGTTGCAAGTGAAGAAAAATTGATCGATCCAATTTCCAATCGCTGGAATCTCGGAGGTATCGAGAATTCCAGTCGGCTACCGAATTGGATACCCCCGGGATGTATTCCGCTATAGGGGTAATGTCGTGAGACAGGCAGAAATGCCAAAAGTCTTTGGCGATGTATGCCAACGTCTTGGATTTGGTGCCTCCCAGTCGATTGACATATTGCACCGCCGCCACATTGTCCATGCGAAATAGAATACAGCATGTGGACGTATGGGGCATAAAACTCTTGACGGCAAACAGAGCTGCCAAAAGTTCCAGTGCATTGATATGCAGGGAGGTTTCCGTTGCGGACCACGTTCCTCCTGTGGAGGACGTCCCGCACCGGGCGCCCCAGCCCCTGCGACTGGCGTCTGATTCTATCACGACGTCCGGTGAGGGATTGAAGATGGTCTTGCCGTTCCATTCCACGGCATGATGAAGCCACCATCTCAGTTCCTCTGTAGTCTCTTGACATAGGGGAATCTCGTCTGAATACTTGAGACCTTGTCTCAGGTGCATAATTTTGAGTCGTTGTAGGGCTCTGTAATGTAGTGGGGCCGGGAAGATGGCCTGGATGGAGGCCGCGAGTAGGCCCACCAGCCGAGCTAGAGTGCGGAGGGATAGAAAACCTCTGCCCAGTGCTGCCCGAATTTCTTTTCGGATGAGCGCAAGTTTTGCTTTGGGTAAACTGAGGGTTGACTGTACGGTGTCTACCGTAAAACCCAGGAACTCTATTTGTTGGGCTGGGGTTAGACTGGACTTTTCGTGATTGATTACGAATCCTAGTTCTTGGAGTAGGGAAATTGTCCAAGACATGTGAAGGAGGGCCTGATTTTGGGAGTAGGCCATGATGAGGATGTCGTCGAGATATATAATCAGACGAACTCCTCTGCTCCTCAAAGCTGCCACCACTGGTTTCAAAAGTTTGGTGAAACACCATGGGGCAGACGACAGGCCGAACGGGAGGCAGGTGAATTGCCACATTCTGGCCTTCCAAGGAAAGCGAAGTAAATGTTGTGAGTCGGGGTGTATGGGAACCGTAAGATATGCATCTTTTAGGTCCACCTTCACCAGCCAATCGTTGGGGTGGAGAAGGTCTCGGAGGAAGTGAATTCCTTCCATCTTGAAATGTCGGTATTCGACATATTGGTTCAAGCCCCTCAGGTTTATCACCGGGCGGAAGCCTCCCCCTTTCTTGCTTACTAGAAAGAGGTTGCTTATGAAACCTGTGGAGGAGGGATCTACTTCCATTATTGCCTGTTTTGTGACCAGATCTTGAATCTCTTTGTCTATGAGGCGTTCTTTTTGTTTTGCAAACCGAATGGGAGGGGGAATTATATTGAGAATCGGTGGGGATTGCAGGTCTATGACAAACCCCCTGACGGTTTGTAAGATCCATGCGTCTGCCGTAATCGCAGACCAATTTTGGGAAAAATACCTCAGACGTCCCCCCACGGGGGTGTAATTGAGTGTGGTGTAAGGTATGCTCACCGGTAGGAGGTCGGGATCGTGGATATCCGCGTCCACCACGTCCGCGCCAGGGTCTGCCTCGAGGAGGAAAGAATGGTGCAGGTTGTGCCATCGGGGTGGCATAGGACGGAGCCTGGTACTGATATTGGGCAGTGGATCTGCCCTGTGGCCTGAAGAAGGTAGAGCGGCCGGCAGAACGGCCTCTATTTCTGCCGGCCCTGTTAAAAACCTTGTTGTTTCCCGTTTTTCTTAGGGAATTCTGGGCCTTATCCAGACTGGTGAACAGTCCAACAAATTTATTTATATCCTTGATGACCATGTCACCAAAGAGCATGCCTTCGGCTGCCGGGCCGGGCTCTGACTCCGCCAGGTGGGATAACGCATAAGAATTGACCTGCGTCTTTCCACTGAGCATGCCGTGTTGGCGGTGCCAGCTAGGCACAGGGCTCTCTGTGCCCAACCTCTGAGCTGTGGTAGGTCAACTGGTTGTCCAGAAGCCGCAGCTTGCTCTGAGAGGTTGAGTATTTTGGTTAACGGGCCCATTAGGTCCAGGACGCGGTCCTGTATGGCTCGGAAGGACCGTTCGATGCCCTTCTTTTGAAATTTTCCTGTTTTTAACAGGTATTTTGTTAGAACCGGATCAACCTCCGGGGTGGCTACCACTTTTTTGGGAATGGAGGGTCTGGGGCATTCAGCCTTCAATTTATTGCGGCTACCCTTGTCTAATGACTTCCTTGCCCACAGTTCCACGTATTGTGAGACGTGCGGCAGAGGGGTCCACTCTCCAGAACGCGGGTGTGTTATTGCGTCTGGGTGGAAGAAGGGTTCCCCAAGTGCGTCCAGGAGGACCTCGTCCTGTGTGGCAGGAGTGGCTGCTGTATTAAGAGCCGTATCCCCAGCATCTTCAATATCTGAATCAGAGTCAGATCCGTCCGATCCCTCTAAAGGGTCGGCAGAGTCCTCCTCAGAGGAAACCACGTAGGAATCAGGCTTTGCCCTTCTGGTGGCATTAAGCCCCTTTTTCTGGGTCTCCCTGAGGTTCAGGGGTCGAGATGTAACAGAGTGATGCTGGGGTTGGTAGACCGTGGTGGGGGCTACCTGTAGCAGATTATTTACTTCCCCTGCCGGGGAGTCATTGACCGCAAGGGTGTGTTTCCTTTTTTGTAAGGATTTTCCCTTCTTAGTGGGCGGTTCACCGCATTGCAGCGGGATATTTGTGGCATCCGTGGGTTGTAGTGCCCAGGGGGATGGGGTAGTGGAGGCTAGGGCGGCCTGAATAGACATCTGTATGATGTCCTGGAGTTGAGAGGCACTCAGGGTGTGTGAGATGCCTGTGGTTTGCAACTCCCCACTGGGGTTCAGTGGATTGGCATCAGTCATTTTGGCAAATGTCCTAAGACAGTCACTAGAGCAATGAATTCAATTAGTTGCTCAGGCTGGTAATATGTATATTTATATATATAATTTGCTGTTAATTATTGGTAATTAATATGAGGACTGAAGTTAGCCAGCGCTGGGGAAGGATTCTATGCTCAGGGGCAAACCACTGTACTTAGCTGTTTTATGGGGGAAAAAACAGAGTGTGCAGGCTCCTGTCCTATCCTCTCCTCCGTCGGCTCCGAGTGGCTACGGAGGAGAGGGGAGCCTCAGAACTGCAGCGGCCCGGGAACGAAATCTCGCGAGATTTCGTCCGGTGCGCGCTGATTGGTTGAGCGGCGAACGAGGGCGGAGCCGCCCCCTGAAGCGCGCGAATGTAGTGAGGGAGAAGGTAACAGTAATGGCGCTGCGCCAGGACTGTCAGCTGTGCAGCGGTGTCGGGAGGAGACGCGCTCCCGACCCCAAGCTGCCTGAATGACGCTGCGGTACGATACAGTAGTTAACCGCGATGTGCAGTAAGAAAATTAAAGGCAAAGGTACTATAAATCCTGGAAACACAGGACAGATTGCAAAAGCTGTAAAATTATATATATTAAGGAATATCGGGAAAGATAGAACACATATATGTGAAAAGTCAGGAATATAGGAAAAATACAGGAGATAATCTCTCTAGTAATCCTATAAAAACAAAACACACTAGTAAATGAGTACTTATCTGATCTGTGAGCAGAAAGAAAGAGGAGGATCGTTCACAGACGGCCCCTTTTATGGGGTCACTATATGGGGCGTGGTTAGAGGGTTATTATGGACTACGGAAGGGGTAGTCTGTTTAAAAAGTTTTTACATTAAGTTATTAGAAATGTTATTCTGCTGTGAGCATTAATAAAGGAAGATTAATGCACAAGATATGAGCCTCCTGTCTGATATATAATTACAAGTTACTTGCCCGAAAAAGTAATTGAGTTAGTGACTCAGTTACTTTATTGGCAAAGTAACTAGTTACTCGGCAAAGTAACTGAGATTTTTTTTTTTATATTCTACAATGCAATTACGGTTAATCATATGTTTTTTTTTCTTTGTGTGACTTTTCTACTGCAGGGCATGTTTTTTTAAAATCTATACCAAACCTAGAAATCTATAAAGGATTTTAAAGGTGGACCACATTAAAAAAAATAAAAATAAAAAAAAGAATACCGATACTTTTTTTTAAATGTGTCCCCAAATACAACCATGTCCCCCACAGATGCAGCCATGTCCCCCATATATGCAGCCATGTCCCCCACATATGCAGCCATGTCCGCCCACATATGCAGCCATGTCCCCCACATATGCAGCCATGTCCCCCACATGATATGCAGCCATGATGTCCCCCACATGATATGCAGCCATGATGTCCCCCACAGATGCAGCCATGATGTCCCCCACAGATGCAGCCATGATGTCCCCCACAGATGCAGCCATGATGTCCCCCATATATGCAGCCATGATGTCCCCCACATTATATGCAGCCATGATGTCCCCCACAGATGCAGCCATGATGTCCCCCACATATGCAGCCATGATGTCCCCCATATTATATGCAGCCATGATGTCCCCCACATTATATGCAGCCATGATGTCCCCCACATTATATGCAGCCATGATGTCCCCCACATTATATTCAGCCATGATGTCCCCCACATTATATGCAGCCATGATGTCCCCATACCTAGATGATGATGCCGCCGCGTTAATCAGCGCGTGGGGAACATTACAGCTTTCATTTGAATAGCTGTCTGTTCCCCGCCGCGCCGCGTATAGACACTCCCCCTTGCTCGGGATTGGACGGGTGATCTGCACTTTGATAGACAGATCACCAGTCCAATCCCGAGCAAGGGGGAGTGTCTATACGCGGCGGGGAACAGACAGCTATTCAAATGAAAGCTGTAATGTTCCCCGCACCCTAATAAACTAGGCGGCGTTGCGGTATGTGACGGCGGCGGGGGGGGGGGTAATCTCAGTAACGCCGCCCATGTAGTGGGAACGGCGTTGCCAAGAGGGTAAAAGTAATCAGGTAGATTACTGGTTACCCACAGGAGGCCAATCGTTACGTAACGGCGTTTATTTAAACGCCGTTACTTGCAACACTGACCGGGCCCCACTCGGCTGCGGGCCCCATAGCGCCCGCGTGGGTCGCTATGGCGGTAGCTCCGCCACTGCTCTTATCCCTCAAAATCACTGCAAGTATTCTTCTTTGACAACTTGTCCCTTCCCCGTCTTCAAAGACAAACTGGCTGCTATTGAGGGGACAATTGTACCATCTTGAATCCTGGAAACTTTGCTAGAGATTCAGGGCAATTGCTCCAGGTGCCAGTGCCCCCCTGTCAGGCAAATTAGTGAAGCCAAGTGCCTGATCTTTTTTCAGCAATGGGCTGCAAGACTCAGGGCTGGTTCACACCAGAAATCACATAGGAACATGCTCTGCGTTCCTTTGCAATTCACATGCCTTCCAGGTGCTGTGCGATTTCAGCCTTTTCATTTGAATGGGCTGAAACCATGCCGGTCTGCACCAAGAGCTGCGCATGCGCTACTTTACAAAACGCACAGCAACTGGATCGCATGTGAATTGCAAAGGAACGCAGAGCATGCTCCTATGTAATTTGCTGATCATACATTCTGGTGCAGGCAATCACTGTATTTGCTACCTGCATTTGGGTAGTCATTAACCCCTTGTTACCGGCCACACACAAATATGCGGCTTCTCTGTGCCTGGGCCTTGGCACAGAGAGGTCACATATTTGAATGAATTGCGATCAGTAGCGCTGTGCCAAGAGCGCATGCCCTGAGCACCCCCTTCACAGTTACCGGCGTCTAAGCGAAAGCTTGCGATCGATCAGGAGTTTTTGGATCGTGTGTCCCAGAAGGCAAAGTGTAAAGAGGTTAAGTTGACACCAACTACAGATCGCTATGGGAGTGCATTTTGAAATGCACACAAAACGCAGGATTCCCTCACAGCATTTTGGTATAAACAGACCCTTAGTCCCGATACACAGGATTTCATTTGTATATCAGGAAAGTCCCACCAAAATCTTGCACACGGGCCCGCTGATTTCATACGCCCCTGCCCCAAAAATCGGCAAAAAATATGTCAAAAATCATATTTTTGTGGGGGGGGGGGGGGGGTGTCCCTGTGTCCCTGAATGGCAGTTTGGAAATGTGTTCACCCGAACCATTTGTCAGCCTAAGGACCAGAGGTCTTTTTACAATTTCGCACAGCGCTGTTTTAACTGGTAATTGCGCGGTCATGCAATGTTGTACCCAAACGAAATGTGCGTCCTTTTTTTTCCCACAAATAGAGCATTCTTTTGATGGTATTTGATTGCCTCTGTAATTTTTATTTTTTGCAATATAAACGGGAAAAAAAACGAAAATTTGGAAAAAAATATATATTTTCTACTTTTTGTTATAAGAAAAATTGAATAAACTAAATTTTAGTCATACATTTAGGCCAAAATGTATTCAGCCACATGTCTTTAGTAAAAAAAATGTCAATAAGTGTATATTTATTGGTATGCGCAAAGGTTATAGCGTCTACATCAGGGGTGGGGAAGCGGCCCGCGAAATCATTCCATCCGGCCCCCCATGGGATCGTAAAACAGCGCCGCCGATTGTCACTATGGAGCGGAGTAAATGTATTGCTAAACAAACTGACAATGAATGAATGATCATGGCGATCATTCATTCATTGTCAGTGTGTTTAGCAATACATTTACTCCGCTCCTGCGGCCCGCCCCTGTTAGCCGCCTCCAGTCAATAGGATGATTGCACTGCAGCTGATGAGCCGCTCCCCTTAGCTTACAGCCCCCGCCCGGCGGCGGCGCCCGTCCTGGCGGCGTGGCGTCACTCACGGCGGGCGGGGATTATCATTCATGGCTGGCTGGGATGGCACTGATGGGAGGAGCATAGAGAGGACGAGCCAGCGCCACCGACAAGGAACCATTTCTACAGCATCAAGTAAGCCATAAATATTATGCTGACGGCATCATGACATACGGCGTATTTTTTTTTTCTTTAATACTTTTTTTTATTTTATATTTCTTTCTTGCTTTACAAAAATATAATATATTACAAACAAGGATCATCACTTCTATATAAAAATTACATAGTTCACACATTCAAAGTGACATTTATCCTGTTGCCTGTATGTATAATATCTTGCCCACATTCCCCTCCCCCACCCCACCTCTACCCTCCCTCCCCCCCTACCCCTTCCCCCCGCCCCCCCCCTCAGGCAGCACCCGTATCATCTTAGTTCAAAGCAAAAGCAGAGGGAGTCAGGAAGGAAGGAGAGAGCTAGGGGCTCCATAGCCAACGCAAACAAAAGAGGGGACAGGGGGCATCCCTGTCTCGTTCCTCTCTCTATTTCAAACAGGTCTGACGTTACTCCATTGATCTTAACTTTTGCACAAGGTTTATTATACAGGAGCTTGACCCACCTAATAAAGGACGGGCCAAATCCAAAACCCTCTAGTGTTCGCCATAGATATGACCACTCTAAGCTGTCAAATGCTTTGGCAGCGTCTAAAGCCAATAGTGCCCGAGGTGTCTCGTTGTCGGTAGGGATCTGAATATTTAAAAAAACCCTCCTTATATTAAGGCTTGTTGACCTATTGGGGATAAATCCCGACTGGTCAGGATGTATAAGACGCTCAATGCATCCCTTTAGCCTTGTTGCGAGTACCTTTGCAAGGATTTTTACGTCCGTGCAGAGTAGGGAGATTGGGCGGTATGATGCCGGGTCAAGTTGATCTTTTCCCTCTTTAGGAATTATGATAATTGTTGCCTCCGTCATAGAGGGAGGGAGATGTCCTTTAGAGAAAGCCTGGTTCAGCGTATTCAGGAGCTCGGGCAGTAGTATGTCGCCGTATTGTTTAAATATTTCTGTTGGAAGCCCGTCGGGACCGGGTGACTTATGATTGGCCATCTCTGCCACAGCACATCAGAGTTCTTCCATCGTGAGTGGGGATTCTAGTTTTTTTTTCTCATTATCTAGCAGGGTTGGGAAGGACAGTCCCTGAAAGAAAGCCTCCATATTATCGTTCCCCCCCCCTTGATTTATATAGAGTTTTATAAAATTCATGGAAGGTATTTCTTATCTCTCTGCTTTCCGTTACAATATCACCAGTCGAATTTCTAATGGCCCGAATACTGGAGGATGGAGAATTGGTCTGTATCAGGAGCGACAGCACCCGTCCCGCCCTTTCCCGGTATGCCAAATTGAACTTGTTTTTGAAAGATTTGGCGGTTCGCGGTTTTTCTCCTGATTACCATTTTATAGGCCTGTTGTTTTTCAAGCCATTCCCCTTGTCTACTTAAAGAGGGATCTAATATGTACCGTTTCTCGGCTAACATCACGGCATTTCTCACCTCCTCTTCCCATTGCCTAGATTTACGCTGTAGTCTTGCAACTTTTTGTATTAACAAGCCTCTTAGATATGCCTTCAGGGAGTCCCAGACCATATCAGCTTCTGCTGTGCCAGCATTAATCTGGGTGTATTCCATCAGACTATCCGACAGATCTTGTGATTTCCCAATCAGTTCAAGCCAATAAGGGCTGATTTTCCACTCCTTCGAGATTGGTCTCTCCCTTTTTCTAATTGTTAGGTCTAATGGTGCATGGTCTGAGACCCCTCTCGGGCCATATTCTATTTCCTTTATCTTATTTATTGAAAATGAGTTACCCAAGGCCAAGTCAATCCTAGATAATGTATTATATGAGCTAGAAAAGCACGAGTACTGACTAGTCGTTGGATGATGGACACGCCAGATATCCTTTAACCCTGCCTCCTCCATAAACTGGACCAGGCGACCTCCCCGTTCTCTCCTCAAGTCCAGCCTCGGGGGGAATCTATCATGCACATTATCAGGGGCTTCGTTATAATCTCCCACTGCTTTTAGGGGGACATCTGGCCTCTCCATCATAAACTCGACTAGTTTCTGTAAAACTAAAAGGTTAAAGGGAGGGGGGACATATATATTGGCTAATATATAGGGTTCATTATCTATTGTGCAGTCCAAGAAGATATAACGTCCCTGTTCGTCTATCCGACTCTGTTCGCAGGAGAATAATAGTCCCTTACTTACTAGAATACTAACTCCCCGTGAATACGAAGAATGTACCGCATGATACCTATGCGGAAATTTACGTATTCCCACTTGGGTCATACTATCTTTCGTCAAATGGGTCTCTTGTAGACATAGTATACCTGGTCCCCTCCCCTCCATTGAGGCCAGAACCAATGCTTTTTTTGTTGAATTGCCCATCCCTCTTATATTCCATGACCTAATACGCCAAGCCATATTTAGAGTTCAGAAAAAAGAGAAAATAAAAAATGCGAAACCAAAAAACATAGGAATTAACAAATTGAGCATCGCTCTCCCCCCTTAATGACCCTTGTAAACAACATCTACTCTCCTTCCTATCCCTTTTCAGCCCTGTGATGCTACCTGCAGTATATCCCACCCCAAATTGACCCTCCCCCTCCCTCGCGTCCCCCTCCCTCCACCCGAGACCCCCCCTCCCTCCCTCCCCCCCTTCCCTCCTGCCCATTGGGGCTCCCCATAGGGGCCTCTCCTGTGACCTTACCACTCATACCCACTCTCTGCTCCACTGTCATGTCCCCGCCTACTTATCCCTTAGTCCCAACTGAGGGTCTCCCCTCCCCTAACCCTACCAGCGTCCATGTCTCCCTTTTACCATGATATATGTGCTAACCAAATCATATAAAAATATCTCTCTTATCCAATTCTATCACGTGTCAAAATTTAAAGTGGTTCAAGGCATAAAAATTTGCCCCGAATTTCATATGTGAAGTAAAACCGTTTAGTATTTATCAGTTAATAGTGTGTTCAGTGCGGGTACATCTATAAAAAGTTCCAACAATACACACACAAAAAAAAAAAAATTCTTTCTTTTCTTTTCTTTTCCTCTAAACGGGTCATTGGATCCTCAAACCTAGTGCGAAATATATTGAATATACAATTGTGCCTAAGTATTTAATTATTAATTATTAATTACTGATTGGTTACTATTGATGTCTTACTATAACAGTGACGTTTATAGGGTATAGCCCGAGTTCCCTAACACCCCTCTAAGAGGGGGGAGAGAAAAGAAGGGGGAAAAAAACAAAACAAAAAAAAAAACCTTCTCCCTCCACCCCCCCTTCTCATCCTTATGTACCCTTTCTCATCCCGCCTACCATCCTATCTGTTCCTTACCCTGTGCCCCTACAGGGGGTCTCCCCTTGCCTACCCCTTGTCTCAATATAGACCACCTTTTTAGCATGACAAGCAAATAACCAAGAACAAAAAATAGCCAAACATGAAATCCCCACAAAAAGTTTACAACCGTGTGTCTCACTTGTGCGTTTCTATAAAATATTGAACCTGGAAAAAATGTGCAAAACATAAAGAATGCCCCCACATCTCAGAAGGGACAGATCATTGACCATTACTAATGTGAAAAACACAGATGTATACCTCACAACCAATAAATCAAAAAATTTCAGCAAACAGCTACCCTGTGCATTAAAAAATTGTGCCCTGAAGTGGTCCGACAAGCTCCAATCAAGGGCTATCAGATAGTTAAACCCCCAATTAAAAATACAGGATAATCGAGGAATACATTTGTGGCTGTGTGTTAAGTTTGCTGGATAGAAAAATATGCAGCATAGCGGCGGGGGGAGGGGGGTAAATGTCCTGCACAGTGCACAGGACATTAATACATAAGTTACCATGACCAGTGCAGGACATTTACCTGCATTTACCTAAACAGATCATATTCATCATATTTACATTTAATAATTTTCAAATTGCATCAATGCGTATGTCATACGCAATGATGCAATTTGAAAATGATTAAATGTAAATATGATGAATATGATCTTTTTTATATGCAGCATGTCAGGGGGGGGGGGGGTAAATGTCCTACCTACACAGTTGCACTGGTCATAGTAACTCATGTATTAATGTCCTGCACTGTGAGTTACCATGACCAGTGCAGGACATTTACCCCCTCCCCCCATGCTGCATATTAAAAAAAAAATCACAATGTCATTAGGGGAAAGTTCTTATCTTTATTCAGCAGTTCTGAGTCCCGACAATCTAATCTCCCCACGTCCTCTTCTATACAGATACCCTGGCTGAGTAATGTATTTGCCGAGAACCTCTGCACAAGGATTACTCCGCCTGAGCCCGAAAACCATCAAATAGTCCCTGCAGAGTAATCCTTGTGCTGCTGATCCCGGCAATTACATTACTCAGTGTATCTGTATAGAAGAGGACATTGGGGCTCAGATTAAATTGTCGGAACTGCTGTATAAGGATAAGAACTTTCCCCTACCAACTTTAACTACTAGTGTTCCTCCACCAGCTAAGCCACAGTACAGTTTGAATCATGTGTCCGGGTAGAAGGCGGAAGAAGACCCGGACACATGATTCAAACCCCGTACTGTCCGGGTCAATCCCGTACAGGTGGCAACCCTAGGTAAATGTCCTGCACTGGTCAATGGTCATGGTAACTCATGTATTAATGTCCTGCACAGTGCAGGGTGATGTGTAATGTAAATGGGTCCAGTGATGCAGGGTGCTGTGTAATGTAAAGGGTCCAGTGATGCAGGGTGCTGTGTAATGTAAAGGGTCCAGAGGAACATGGTGCTGTGTAATGTAAAGGGGTCCAGTGATGCAGGGTGCTGTGTAATATAAAGGGGTCCAGTGATGCAGGGTGCTGTGTAATGTAAAGGGGTCCAGTGATGCAGGGTGCTGTGTAATGTAAAGGGTCCAGTGATGCAGGGTGCTGTGTAATGTAAAGGGGTCCAGAGGTGCAAGGTGCTGTGTAATGTAAAGTGGTCCAGTGATGCAGGGTGCTGTGTAATGTAAAGGGGTCCAGTGATGCAGGGTGCTGTGTAATGTAAAGGGGTCCAGAGGTGCATGGTGCTGTGTAATGTAAAGGGGTCCAGTGATGCAGGGTGCTGTGTAATGTAAAGGGGTCCAGTGATGCAGGGTGCTGTGTAATGTAAAGGGGTCCAGTGATGCAGGGTGCTGTGTAATGTAAAGGGGTCCAGAGGTGCAAGGTGCTGTGTAATGTAAAGGGGTCCAGTGATGCAGGGTGCTGTGTAATGTAAAGGGGTCCAGAGGTGCAGGGTGCTGTGTAATGTAAAGGGGTCCAGTGATGCAGGGGGGGGCACGTTTAATCCCCGCTATAACAGGCAAATTTTTAAGTTGATCATTTTGTACGGCCCCCGAATGATGTTACAAAAATCAAAATGGCCCTTGGCAGAAAAAAGGTTCCCCACCCCTGGTCTACACACTAGGGTACATTTTCTGGAATTTACACAGCTTTTAATTTATAACTGCCTATCTAATTTTTGAGGTGCTAAAATGGCAGGGAAGTACAACCCCCCCCCCCCAAATGACCCCATTTTGGAAAGTAGACACCCCAAGGAAATTGCTGTTGAGCCCATTGAATATTTTTTTTTGTCCCAAGCAAAAGGAAAAAGAAAAAAAAATACATTTGTTTTACAAAAAGTTGTCACTAAATTATATATTGCTCACACATGCCATGGTTATATGTGGAATTGCACCCCAAAATACATTTTGCTGCTTCTCCTGAGTACGGGGATACCACATGTGTGGGACTTTTTGGGAGCCTAGCCGCGAATGGGGCCCTGAAAACCAATCACGCCTTCAGGATTTCTAAGGGCGCAAATTTTTGATTTCACTCCTCACTACCATCACAGTTTAGAAGGCCATAAAATGCCAAAATAGCACAAAACCCCTCCAAATGACCCAATTTTGGAAAGTAGACACCCCAAGCTATTTGCTGAGTGGCATGGTGAGTATTTTACAGCTCTCATTTGTTTTTGAGAAATAGGAAAGAAAATAAAAATTTTTTTTCCTTTTTTTCATTTTCAAAGCTTTGTGACAAAAATCGAGATCTGCAAAATACTCACCATACCTCTCAGCAAATAGCTTGGGGCGTCTACTTTCCAAAATTGGGTCATTTGGGGGGGTTTGTGCCATGTGGGCATTCCATGGCCTCCGAAACTGTGATAGGCAGTGAGGAGTGAAATCAAAAATGTACACCCTTAGAAAGCCTGAAGGCGGTGCTTGGTTTTTGGGGTCCCGTACGCGGCTAGGCTCCCAAAAAGTCTCACACATGTGGTATCCCCATACTCAGGAGAAGCAACAGAATGTATTTTGGGGTGTAATTCCACATATGCCCATGGCATGTTTGAGCAATATATAATTAAAAAAATTGTCTTTTTCCTGCAACTTGTGTCAAAATATAAAATATTCCATGGACTCCACACATCTTTCAGCAAATAGCTTGGGGTGTCTACTTTCCAAAATGGGGTAATTTGGGGGGGGGGGTTTTGAACGGTCCTGGCATTTTATGCACAACATTTAGAAGCTTATGTCACACATCATCCACTCTTCTAACCACTTGAAGACTAAAGCCCTGTACACACGATCGGATATCTGATGGAATCTAATCCGATGGATTTTTTCGTCGGATATCCGATGAAGCTGACTTTCATCAGTCTTGCCTACACACCATCAGTCAAAAATCCGACCGTGTCCAACGCGGTGACGTAAAAAACACTACAACGTGCTGAGAAAAATGAAGTTCAATGCGTCGACTTGATTCTGAGCATGCATGGATTTTTGACCGATGGACTTCCACACAGACGATCGTTTTTTTGCTATCGGTTTTTTATCCATAGGAAAATTTTAAAACATGTTCTATTTTTTTTCACCGATGAAAAACAAACCAATGGGGCCCACACACAATCGGTTTGTCCGATGAAAACGGTCCATCGATCCATTTTCATCAGACAAACCGATCGTGTGTACAGGGCTTAAGCCTTTTCTGACACTTTTTGTTTACATGAAAACATATTTTTTTTGCAAGAAAATTACGTTGAACCCCAAACATTATATATATTTTTTAAACCAAAAACCCTACAGATTAAAATGGTGGGTGTTGCATTTTTTTTCCACACGGTATTTGCGCAGCAATTTTTTGGGGAAAGAATACACTTTTTTTCATTTTAATTCACTAAAACACACTTTATTGCCCAAATGGTTGATGAAATAAAAAAAATGATCTTAGGCCGAGTACATGGATACCAAACACGACATGCTTTAAAATTGCGCACAAATGCGCAGTGGCGACAAACTACATACATTTTTAAAAGCCTTTTAAAGCCTTTACAGGTTACCACATTTGATTTACAGAGGAGGTCTACTGCTAATATTACTGCCCTTGATCTGACCTTCGTGGTGATACCTCACATGCATGGTGCAATTGCTGTTTACATATGACACCAGACCGCCGCTTGCGTTCGCCTTTGCACAAGAGCAGGGGGGGACAGGGGCAAGCCTCCGTCAGAATTTTGACCGTATGTAAGTGGCATTAGGAGAAAAATCACTCCTCCGCCCCTGCTGCCCCATGCTTCGGCATATATGCTCTTTTTTTTAACTGTGGTGTTAAAATCACCTCCTACAGCATTGGAGTCACGACTTTATGTATCGTGGGAGCAAACGATGTTGCTGTCAAGATACATAAATCCGCGCTGCAACTGAATGGCGTATCTGCTAAGCAAATGATGGTTAACATTAAAACAAAGTAACATACATGACAATGGATGCACAAATAGGGTCAGTAGTCAGCGGATCCCACCATCTGCTGCGCCTACTATGCAGACTCACCCCCTTTATCCCGAAAGAGGACATTGCAGTCGTGGTGGGAACAATCATCAATTCCAGACTTGACTACGCAAATGCCCTCTATCTAGGACTCCCCAAATACCAAATCACTTGTCTGCAAGTTGTTCAAAATACGGCCGCTCGACTAGTGACCGGTAAAAAAACATGGGAATCAATCTCACCTTCACTGAGATCCCTTCATTGGTTGCCAGTAAAAGACAGAATCACTTTCAAGGCACTCTGCCTAATACATAAGTGTATTCAAGGCAACGCCCCCCAATATCTATGTGAAAAAATAAAAGCCCATAACCCCAATCGCATTCTGCGATCCACCAATCAAAACCTACTCCAGATACCCAAAGCCAGATACAAGTCCAAAGGAGATCGAAGATTTGCAGTCCAGGGACCTCGGCTGTGGAATGCACTACCGACCACCATCCGACTGGAGTCGGACCTATTGGCCTTCAGGAGAAAGATTAAAACCCATCTCTTCTGAGGTCAAGGGGTTCCTTACCCATGGAATGGTTACAGCGCCCAGAGGCGATTTAGTTCGCATGTGTTGCGCTTTACAAGTTTCTCACTCACTCACAATTACCCTTACCTACACTTGTAGAGTGCAACCAGATACCAGCCAACAAAGAAGAAATACCTACACCAGAAGTTGCCTTCTACCACCCTCACCTAAAGTCAATAGCAAGTGAAATCCCACCACTTGACAAAGATGCTAAAATCCTTCTTCTGCTGGGAAGAGATATTCTAAGGGTCCACAAGGTGCACAGGCAGGTCAGCGGACCTCCAGAGGCTCCATTTGCCCAGTACCTGGACTTAGGCTGGGTCATCATAGGCAATGTCTGTATAGGCAAAATGAAAAGGCCTACTAACATTTCTTCATTCAAGACAAATGTATTGCCAAATGGTCGTAATACTCACTTTGAGCCATGCCCACATCACTACTGGGTAAAGGAGAAGGTAACTAGCTGCAAGTTCCAACATTGCAACACAAACCTTTCCCGCACTTGCGATGACAGCTTTGGTTCTACAGTTTTCAATGTAAGCAGTGAAGACAACATGTTAGCTCCTTCAGCAGAAGACAAAGAATTCCTTAAAGTAATGGACAATGAGTTCTTTCAGGAAGATTCCAATAGCTGGGTAGCACCCCTACCCTTTCGCCTCCCGAGAAAGAAGCTACAGTGGGTGACCGCGATATTGTGTCAATCTCGCTCCCTTTCTCAGAATTTACCACCTACGAGCCCTATCGCGGGAGCCAGCACCGAGCTGGCTTGCCACGATGGAGACAAAGCCGTCATAGAAGCGACGGAGATCCGACTTGGCCCGGCCGGTCAGGAATGGGGGTGGGGACGAGCGAGCGCCCCCCCCCTCCTGAGCCGTACCAGGCCGCATGCCCTCAACATGGGGGGGTTGGGTGCTCTGATGTTGATAAGGACAGGGCCTCTTCCCGACAACCCTGGTCGTTGGTTGTCGGGGTCTGCGGGCGGGGGGCTTATCGGAATCTGGGAGCCCCCTTAAATAAGGGGGCCCCCAGATACCGGCCCCCCACCCTAAGTGAATGAATATGGGGTACATCGTACCCCTACCCATTCACCTGGAGGCAAAGTGTAAAAGTAAATAAACACACGACACAGGGTTTTTATAATTTATTAGTCTGCTCCGGGGGCCCCCCTGTCTTCTTAAGCTCTTTTAGCAGGGGGGGCTTTTTCTTCACCGCCGTCTGGTTCTCTTCTGCTCTCTGGGGGTCTTCTCCGCTCTCCGGGGGTCTTCTCTGCTCTCCAGGGGGTCTTCTCCGCTCTCCAGGGGGTCTTCTCCTCTCTCGGGGGGTCTTCTCTGCTCTCCGGGGGGTCTCCGGGGGTCTTCTATCTTTGTGTGTTAGCTCAATTACTAGCGGCGGCCAGCACGCTCTTTTATGACATCTTCTTCTCTTCTTCTGCCTTCTTCCGATGTTGACATGACGCCTCTTCTCACTGCAATGACGGGTGCACGGTTTGCATCCCATTTATATAGGCCTCTCTTATGATGTCACAGTCCCATCATGCTCCGGGACCTACCCACGTGGGTAGGTACCACGTGGGTAGGTACCGGAGCATGATGGGACTGTGACATCATAAGAGAGGCCTATATAAATCGGATGCAAACGGCACACCCGTCATTGCAGCGAGAAGAGGCGTTGTGTCAACATCGGAGGAAGGCAGAAGAAGAGAAGAACAGAAGAGCGTGCTGGCCGCCGCTAGTAATTGAGCTAACACACGAAGATAGCGGCGGCCAGCCCTGAAGGAGAAGGCACCGGAGAGCGAGCGGGAGAAGAACCGGGGAGCGCCGAGTGAACAGCGGAGAAGATAGAAGAAGACCCCCCGAGAGCGGAGAAGACCCCCCAGAGAGTGGAGAAGACCCGCCGGAGAGCGGAGAAGACCCCCGGAGAGCAGAAGAGAACCAGACGGCGGTGAAGAAGAAGCCCCCCTGCTAAAAGAGCTAAAGAAGACAGGAGCAGGAGCCCCCGGAGCAGACTAATAAATGATTTTAAAAACCCTGTGTCGTGTGTTTATTTACTTTTACACTTTGCCTCCAGGTGAATGGGTAGGGGTACGATGTACCCCATATTCATTCACTTAGGGTGGGGGGCCGGTATCTGGGGGCCCCCTTATTTAAGGGGGCTCCCAGATTCCGATAAGCCCCCCGCCCGCAGACCCCGACAACCAACGGTCAGAGTTGTCGGGAAGAGGCCCTGTCCTTATCAACATGGGGAAAGGGGGCTCTGGGGTGGGGGGCCGCAGTGCGCCCCCCCTGCCGCAGTGCACCCAACCCCCCCATGTTGAGGGCATGCGGCCTGGTACGGCTCAGGAGGGGGGGCGCTCGCTGTCCCCACCCCCATTTCTGACCGGCCGGGCAGCGTGCTTTGGATACGGGTCTGGTATGGATTGTGGGGGGACCCCCACGTCGGCTTTTCGGCGTAGGGGGGGGGTCTCCTTACAACCCATACCAGACCTAATGGTCTGCGGGGGGAACCCATGTGATAGACGTGAAACTAAAATGAAAATTTTATGTTATGATTAGAAATATTAAAGTGTATTTCGGTAATATTTCTTTAGTATATTGCTTATTTTCCTTGATGAAGATTTTGTCATATCAGGAATGAAATGAAGAGATAGGTGTTTTAAAGTTATAAGTACATCTTGGAACTTAAGGTTGACCATACAAAGATATGTTATTAAAAACAGATGTAACCCTCCCTCCTGGATTCCTCAGTTGTAACAGGAAAAGCCTTCCCATCCCCCTCCTTCTCACTCAGACTGCTTGGAAGGAAAATGTGCAGAGCTGAATGAACTTTTTTTCTACACTGGATGATGTGGGCAGCATGCCCAAATATGGACTTTGACTTCCCCTTCTACACACTCAGAACATGAAATGGACTCGTGAGGAGAAACCACCCTTCTATATGAATTGACCAATAATAGACTCACAAGGGTGATGGGGAGGGATTGATGGGTGTGTTGTGTGATATTTTCTCTGTGTTTTAAATAAAAGAACCAGCAGGGTTTTTGTTCTTCCTGTTGGGATCGAAGCTGAGAGGTGAGCATCATGTGGTCTGTTTTTATTCTGTTCATAGATTGCATTCATCCGGCAGAAATGTTTACCCCTGAGTTTATCATCAATTAAGTAATGATTCCTCATCAGTTGGCCGCCCAACGTTTGTTTTGCTCTATTGGGAAGATGCAGCACCCCAGGATGTGGTGGGGTACGTCTGTACGGATGGTGACTGATCACCTCCATGGCTGCGTTTTTTTTTGCAGCGATCTACTTCCGTGCAGACGCACTTCATTCTTTTGGTCGTGCTGCGCCTTACCCAATCAAAGATGGGGGGGAAAAGATTTCTTGAGCAAAAATATTTAACCCATCGTTCTTTTTCTGCCGGTTTGACGTTTGTGTCTGTTTTATGTCTTTGATATCTGTGTTTTTATGTTTCAGTGTTGTGTTAGTTTGAATGTGACTGTTTCGGGGGTCTATGTCTGTAGGCGGTGGCGGACAGTATTTTTCTTTCAGGGGTCCTGAGCCGGTGACGCATGGTAAGCGTGTCTTGGGGTGGAGATGTTTATGTGTGCATGACTGTCCCTGGATAGGTTGGCAGTATGCCCATGTCAATATGTCTGGTCTGAATGAAGAGGTTTTTGGGGTTAGCTAAGTAATGGGGGGTTGCTTTTGCTTGGCTTGGTGAGTCGAGATTTGGCCTGGCACGGTTGGTCAGGATTTGGGGGGTTCCTTGACTAAGGTAGTTCAAGGCAGAGTTTTTTTAAGGGGGTTCCTTTTTAAGGGGTACAGGGTGTGTCAGTCACTAAGACGAGCGTTGACTGAGGGGGGACTGGAATTAACTTGGGGAGTTGCTTTGGCCTAAGCGAGTAGCGCTGGCTTTTGGCTTGAGAAAAATTGGGGGTTGCTAGTATTTTTGGGGGGATTCAAATTGGGGTGTATCAGTAAGTTGCTTGGCTTGGTGAGCAGAGATCCTTGACTAGGGCAGTTCAAGGCGGAGTTTTTTAAGGGGTACAGGGTGTGTCAGTCACTAAGACGAGCGTTGACTGAGGGGGGACTGGAATTAACTTGGGGAGTTGCTTTGGCCTAAGCGAGTAGCGCTGGCTTTTGGCTTGAGAAAAATTGGGGGTTGCTAGTATTTTTGGGGGGATTCAAATTGGGGTGTATCAGTAAGTTGCTTGGCTTGGTGAGCAGAGATCCTTGACTAGGGCAGTTCAAGGCGGAGTTTTTTAAGGGGTACAGGGTGCGGTAATGAGGGGGACCCGGATGTGTCCCAGATGCCAGCCCACTCTGTGAAACACATTTTTGGGGTTAGGGGTTAAGAAAACAGGGTGTGGTAATGAGGGGGACCCGGATGTGTCCCAGATGCCAGCCCACTCTGTGAAATTGGGGTTAAATTGGTGGTTGCTACACATTTTTGAGGTTAGGGGTTAAACTTTATGGGATTTTAAGCTAAATTGGGGTTACATTTTTGGGGTTAGGGGTTAAGAATTAGGGGCTGAAAGAGCCGTGTGTTTTGTGTTGTTTTATTGTTTGTCCGTGCGTTTTTTTTTTTGTTTTTTTTTTTACATGCATTCTTGTTCTGAGGGCTGCTCGCAGCCCACTTTAAATGGGAGACGAGCACATTGTGCAGCCAATTTTTTTCCTTTTTCATTACACCCTCCTCCCCCCCCCCCCTCTCCAGCGTAACCTGGCTGTGTGGAGTTTTATCAGCAGACTTTTTTTGGAGTTTCAGATTTCTCACAGGCAGTGATGGCCCCCTCCCCTCTCCCCCCCCTTTAACTCTTTCCCTGCTGGGCAGGGTTTCTCTTTAATTCCCCCCCCCCCCCTCTCCTTGCTGCCAGTCTGAGAGGAACACTGTGAGATATGTGTGTATATATGTCGTGGTTTGTCTGTTTCAAAATCTCAGCAGCTGCTGGTGTATCTTTTTGATTCACAGACCTTTGAGGTTTTTGGGATAACGCAGACTATTTTTATATCCGAATCTATGTGTACAATGGGGCTTATTGTTATTTTTGCTGGGTTTTTTTTTTTATATACTTCTGGGATGCCTCCCTGATATAATATATACTCCTGCCCCCTCCCTGGTGGGGGGATAGAACTGGGTGTGTGAGGAATGTGGGCGGTCCAGACCCCTGCATCCTGCCCGCCGTGAGCTCTGCCACATTTGCAAGTTGGAGGATAGCCCCCCCCTCTCCCCCCCCCAGGGACGACAACCTAGGAGACAGTTTTTTTGTAACACAGAGTTTTTTTTAACAAAAGGTTGACTTGGGATATTGCACTGTCTATGTCCGTTAGAGTCTACGATTTCAGTTGCTTTGTCGCAATTAATAAACGGTAATCAGTAAATAATGGGATATTTCTCCTGAGGTTTAAAAAATATGGAACAGACATTTGATGCACATAATAAGCAATTGTTAAGTCTTTATTTTACAGTTAAAATCTTCTACAGAGAATTAATTTAGGTGAATTATTTCGTCCCGTTTTTTATCCTTTTAATCGGATAGATTGAATGCGTGTTCTGTGGGGACCTGTCCCATCTGGGTTGCCCACTTACACTTACACTGACGATGCCATGCACTGTATTTTGACTTGATACATAGAGGTTTTTTCCAGTTTGGTTGTTGTAATGTGATACCCAGGGCCTGTTATTGTCTTAATTTCCCTCATGTTCTGCCCACGATGCCTGCTGGAAGCATGGGCCCCGCCCGACTGCTTGAGGCTGTGCCCCTTCCTTGCCCAACTGTATGCCCCGCTGGAGGAAGCATGGGCCTGCCCGGATGCTCTTCCCTGCTGAAGGCTTTGCCTCGTTCTGAACGCATATGGTGTCGCCTCCTGCCCGCTGCCCATACTGGATTCTGTGCCCTCCGGCCCACGGGCCTTCTTCTTCATGCCCTCCTTAGTCTGTCCAGGGGGGGGTAACTACAATGCCACTTCGCTGGACAGACACGTAAGGGAGGAGAATGATGTAGATGGGAGTGGCAGACCTACCTGAAGGTAGAATCCGCTCATATGCTGTCACGTGTGCCCAGACCTCAATGCCTTGACCTCATGGGGTGCCCAAAAGCGGTAGAGAGAGTGTGTAAATCCTGGCGTTCATGACTACAGAAGCTGTGTTCACAAGTCACAAACGAGGGATGAGGAGATTCTGGGTATCACATTGGAACAGTAGAACATTTTACATAGTACATTTAAATGGTTTTATTCCACATGCTGTGCCATGCCATCCTCAGGGTTAAGTGGGTAAGTGGCCCCAAGGGGGGAGCATTCAATACATTATCCCTTTCTGAAATCTTGTTTGAGACAGTCTCTAGATTAGATTGTTATGAGCTATGATTATGTGACCGCTTTTGAAAATAGGTAACTAATATTCGTGTACGAGTTTTTTCTCGCATTCCTGATGTAGGTACCGATAATTACCAATATCCCCTGGGTGATGATTAAGAGGTTCCTTCGAAAATATTCTCTGGAAGATGAGTGATATTATGGATTGTGCCGCCCAAATCTGAATGAAATTATATATCTTTTTTCAAATACATGGGATTGTGACCACTGGGGTTTGTGGGTTGGAATATCTCAAAGGGGGGTCCCGGTTACATGGGGTAATTAGTTAAATAATGTCAGAGTGTAAAGAAGTTCTCTAATGAGATAATTAAGTTTAATTCTGCCTGTAAATGTTTATGAATATGTTTACCCCAACAACTGAAAATGTATTATGACATGTCAAAACATGCATGGGATTAGAACAAAGGTTTAATGGGAAAATTGTTGATTGAGATTGTGTGAAGAATTGTATACAATTCAGTAAATGGTAAACAACATGGTATTTTATGTTTAACTGAAATCCTACAGATCTGGTTGTAAGAATTAATAAGTAGAGGTTTGAGCAATGTTTACAACAGATTCTAAACTTGGGTTTGGTTTATTATAAGGTTCCCCAGAGAAAAATATTAAAATATGAAAGTTATGTTCAATCTAAAAACTTTATAAAAAATATTATTATAAAAATTGTAAAAATAAAATTAAAAAATAAACAAGTGTTAAAAGTTATTATAAAATGACATTTCTGATAAAATATAGATTGTGAGTAATTATGAGTGACTTTATGAGTAGAAAACAATGGTCGGTTCATGCGCAGGGACTGGTCAGTGGATTTCATGAGATTTGTCCTCTAAGCGATCTTTTGTCGCTATTGGAAGTTAAGGAATGTCATGTTATAATGTGGTGTACATGAGTTTTGGCAGATGTACAAACCAAATATGTTTTAAAATTTTTGAAAAAGAGTTAAAAATGAGAAAAACGATGCAATTCGATTGGATTGTATATGGTCTAAAACTTGTACAATCTGCTCCAAGCATGGGGGGGAACAGATGTTTTCCCTTAGAGGTCATTAACAGCAGATCAGGTTACAGGCTGTGGTGAATTACCCTTCTATCTGGAGTGAGTGCTAGCGTTGAAACCAGACACCTCAGCTGCTGTGATTTAAATGTCTCTTTGCAAGTTTGAAGGGAAAAATAAATAAATATCAGAGTTTATGTTAAGTAGACTATAAAGCATATTATAGGGTAAATCTTTCTTTTATAATAAAAGGTAATTTGTACACAATCATTAGAAGATCTGAAAGAAAGCCCTTATTAATAAAATATTCTTTTTCTCTCTTTCTTTTCCTTTCTTTCTCTCTCTCTCTCTCTCTCTCTTTCTTTTGCTCTTTCTTTCTTTCTTTCTTTCTCTCTCATTCTTTCTTTCTCTCATATGTTACTAAACTGTGGGTTTTTGCACCATTTGGTTTGAAGAATACCTTACTTTGAGGGTGTCATTTTAAAGAGAATGATAATGGTGTTAATCTGCATAGCTTAAGAAAAGTCAGTTAAAATAGTTTAAAAATAAAATACATGGATAGATTATGCGGTATGATACAGCCATATTTATGGATTAAAGGGTCATCTTCCAGGTTTTGGAGTGACGAAGGTGTTCAGTCAGAGAGGGAAGTTGTGTTTTGTAGAAGGATCCCTATGAGATACAGTGAATCTTTAAGACTGAACCAAAGGCTGCTATGTTTGTTTAAACAGACATGCGACAAGAATATTCATGCTGCATGATCAGTCCTGAAAACTAGTGTAATGTAATAAAGTTTCTTTAGGAAATAAAATATTTAGAACAGAGCCCAATATAAAATTAAAATGCTAATGAAGGGAAATATAGTAATTTGGTGGGAACGGATGCTTTTATGAAATTTAACTTAGTAATGTAAATGTAGATTGGATAAATTCTGGTTGCTATGGTCAATAGAGGTTTGTTAACTATAAACAAGGATGCATTCCAGTATATTACTGAACACCTAGAGGCCACTTCACAAATGACTTTGTATAAAATTATGGCCTTATACAGGATATTAGGTGAACAAGGGGGGGCATTTAGAATGTCACCTGCGGACAATATTTTGGGTGATAACACATTTGTACTTAAATAGGTATAGCAATTTTGTTTCTGTTTATATTGGTTATGATAATGTTTTGTTATATTGACCATGTCCTCCATTACTGTCCTTGTCTGTTAAGAATAACAAAGAGAATGAAGTGATAAAATATTCATTTCAAGGGGGGGCTGTGATAGACGTGAAACTAAAATGAAAATTTTATGTTATGATTAGAAATATTAAAGTGTATTTCGGTAATATTTCTTTAGTATATTGCTTATTTTCCTTGATGAAGATTTTGTCATATCAGGAATGAAATGAAGAGATAGGTGTTTTAAAGTTATAAGTACATCTTGTAACTTAAGGTTGACCATACAAAGATATGTTATTAAAAACAGATGTAACCCTCCCTCCTGGATTCCTCAGTTGTAACAGGAAAAGCCTTCCCATCCCCCTCCTTCTCACTCAGACTGCTTGGAAGGAAAATGTGCAGAGCTGAATGAACTGTTTTTCTACACTGGATGATGTGGGCAGCATGCCCAAATATGGACTTTGACTTCCCCTTCTACACACTCAGAACATGAAATGGACTCGTGAGGAGAAACCACCCTTCTATATGAATTGACCAATAATAGACTCACAAGGGTGATGGGGAGGGATTGATGGGTGTGTTGTGTGATATTTTCTCTGTGTTTTAAATAAAAGAACCAGCAGGGTTTTTGTTCTTCCTGTTGGGATCGAAGCTGAGAGGTGAGCATCATGTGGTCTGTTTTTATTCTGTTCATAGATTGCATTCATCCGGCAGAAATGTTTACCCCTGAGTTTATCATCAATTAAGTAATGATTCCTCATCACCCATGCCGGCGTGGAGTTCCGTCTCAGAATTCATACCAAACGCCGCAGCTAAAATTGGCGGGAATCCAAGTTGGATCACCGTCGCTTCTATGACGTGCTCGCTGAAATGTGCTTTGTCTATTCCAGCGAGTGCGAGATGTCGGCACCCTGTCGCCGAGAATCAGCGCGATGCTGTCGTGCTGGAAACACATTCTCGGCAACAGGTACAGTACCGAACAATCTACATCAAGCAGTTAAAAGATTCTCCTCCTTAAAGGGGAGTTCCACCCACAATTTCACTTTTTAAATATAAATACCCCTGTAATACACAAGCTTAATGTATTCTAGTAAAGTTAGTCTGTAAACTAAGGTCCGTTTTGTTAGGTTGTTACAGCATTTAAATAGTTTATAATCTAGAAATAGACCGTGGCCATCTTAAGTGTGGGCATCATGAAGCCAGACTGTATGACTTCCTGGATTTCAGCTTTGCATATCTCGCACATGCTCAGTGCACAAGCAATGTAATAGGTTTCAGTCAGGTTTGCAAGGACTACTGGGAAACATGATGCCTATCCCAGAAACCCTTGCAAATAGCCTAGGCAAATAAGGAGGAGGAAGTAATGAAGGACTACAAAATAAAGGTATTTACAAGCAACAAATTAAATAAAAATTGTCCATTCTGAACACTATGAGATTAGAGCATGCAGCACAGACAAACATAAAAAAATGGGTGGAACTCCACTTTAAAGCGTACTTTAAGCAGGAAGCCAGAGATGGAAAGACATTTTGTGGACTTTATACAGAATATCTTTGATAGGGGTCATGCCGAACCCCCACACCCCCATTTGTTAACTAATAATTCTATATTTTATGATTTAATATCTCAAAGCTATGATAAGAGTTAAGTAAGCGTTCTTTAGTAAGTGGAAGGGCTCCCCAATGGGGTTTTTAGGCAGAAAATGGGTAAAAGATTGAATGAAATGCACAGATGTAAAAAGTAAAAAAGTTTAATTAATTATAAAAATAAGCTCTGGTAAAAAACATTTACACAAGGAGTATGCACCAAAATACATGACATCAATTAACATGAATGGTTAACATGCAAGTCACGTAAATACTGATGCGTTTCAACCCATATTGGGGTCTACTTCGGAGGAAGTTGAGGTGCTACTGTAACAGAAAATTAATTTATAAAAGTAAAACAGTCTTAACAATTACCACTGAGTATTGTGGAACATGAAAGTATTAGTATATACAGTATAGTTACCCACTCACAGCGTGTAAACTTAATTGTGTCTAGACCAGAGTTGACTTAAATCCACAGAAGGACCCCTGGATGGACATTTTCACAAGGAGGGCAGACCCCCAAACGGTACCGCCAAGGCGCCAAACCAGACGGCCTGCAGTGGCCCACAAGCACAAGGGGAGGGTCCAAAGGGGTCCGGGCCGGGCGGGGGAGGGAGACCCAGCAGAGCGACAGCCATAGAAAGCACCTATTAAAAGTGTAAATATGTATTGATAAATTGTCAAATCAAGTGTTAAATATTGTCATTTGAGTTATTTGGGGGAACTGGGCATGCACTGAATCCCTGATCTGTCACTGATAGACAGGGGGATATCAAGCGGGCAAAGGGTTAACATATATAGGAATGAGTGATACTAGACAGTAATTTGTATGCATAGGTAGGAAAGAATCTAAAGTTAAAAAATTTTAATTGGTTGGTAGAATCATTAAGGTGGGTTGTGATGTGTTGATGTGTGTGAAAGCAGGTGTGTGAAAGCAGGTGAAAGTGTGAGGGATGCCAAAGTGATGGTGATAAAAATAAGAAAAGAAGGAAAGCGAGGAGTGAGTGAAAAAAGTGCAGGAAAGTGTGCAAAAAAAAAAAAACAACCAGATGAAAAAGATGAAAAAGAATATATATCGAGTCAGAATGTGTGAACATATGAGATATAAATACCTATATAAATGTATAGGAATGTGAAACATATATAAGGTTGTAGGTACCTTGTTGGATATTATAGTGCAGGTATGGAAAGACTTCCAGGCTAAATGTGGCTACCCATATCTAAAGGGGAGAACATGTATATAAATGAGGAAAGTAATAGTATAAATAAGTGGAGAGTGTCGGTCAGAAGGTCTAAAGGTCTAAAGAGATCTTACCCGGTGTGTGATAGCTCCACTCCTGCACAGGTGAGAAGGGATCACAGACTGACATGATGAGTTCACGTTGTCTGTTATATATGAAAGTGATTGCTGCTGGCTGTTGTAACCGCCCTGATGCACTCCCCCCCCCCCCCCCCCTGACGCCTAAGGCATCCTGGACGACCAAATGGAACCAGGGCCAAGGACATGGCCCTCCCTGCTGTGGGCCTCTCGGCGTCAATGGAGGGGATACCCCGGCTACTGCAACAATGATGGTCGCGCCGGTGGCGTCACGCGCATGCGCCGCGCGCACAAGCACGTGCGCGGGACGCACCCGGCGCTGGAGATTGCCATTGATGCCGGCAGTGAGGAGGAAAGTCTCCATGGTTGCGGGACCTGCCCGCCATCCAGTAGAGAAACATGGGAGCACAGGGCCCTGTGTCTCCCCCTCCTCACTAAAAGGCCATTAGGAACACCGAGGCGGACACAGATGGGGATGAGCGCCCCCCAGCGAAAACGCACCAGGATCCAGAACCTTTGGTGTTTTTTACCAAAGGTTGCTTCGGCCTTCCACTACAACCAGGATATCGTCCTTCCACATCTTACGGACGAGAACGGCGAACCTCACGCTCTGGACATTAAATCTACCATATCCAGCTATCTTTCAGCTACCACTCACCTTCGAAAGACAGATGCCCTCCTGATTATTCCGCACGGAGCCAGACGCGGCCAAGCAGCTACTTCTCGTACCATCGCCTCCCCGCCTCCTAGCTAGTCAAAGCTATCGAGAAGGCCTACTCTATTCAACAACTTATGATAGCATGCTGGACAGGTTTAGCGAAGGGAAAGATGCATGTAGGACAAAAAAGAGCATGGAAAGCTTCAAACAGGCTTGGGGACAAAAGGGAAAATTCACAGCATAATACAATCATGGGAAGTAGGGAAATATGCTAAAAATAAAGAGATATTAGCATACATTAAAAAAACAGAGATTGTGATGATTAAAGGAGGAAGCTTACCTTAATAAACTCCTCCTGCATGACTTGAACGATAGCAGAACACGTCTCCGGTATGATCATCCCAAGCGCCTGGGGAGAGATGCCTGTCGAGAACTTGATGTCCTACAGGCTCCTCCCAGTCGCCAGGTACCTCAACGTGGCAATAAGCCTCTGCACGGCCGTGATGGATTGGCGCATCACAGTGTCCTGCCTCGTGATATAGGGGGACAGAAGATCCAATAGACGGTGGAAAACGGGGTCCGTCATACGGAGAAAGTTCCTGAAGTCATCAGGATTATTCTCCTGGATTTCCCTAAGCAGAGGCATATGAGAAAATTGGTCACGCTGGCACAACCAATTCTTGGCCCAGGAACTCCTCCTCCCTCTGGTCCTGGCCAAAGTCCTTGAGTAACTATGAACTGCAGAAGCCAGCCCATACGCAGCACGAATTTTAGCAAAATCACGCTGCTCCATCATGGCTTGAAACCGGTCGGCTGGTCAGAACGCACTTCAAACAGAAAGCACCCCCAAATTCAGCAAAACCTGTAAAGAACGCACTGCACCCAGATACGAGCGAACAGGACGGCACTGCAAAGCAGAAACGACCTGAAAGCCAGCACTGAATGACAAATACGAACCAACAAGCACACACTGAACCCGAGAATACGATCTGAAAAAGCACGGAGACTGAAAAGCGTGAATCGGCTCTCAGCAACCTTTCACCAACACGCAGTTACACGGAATTAGCAAAAGCAGACTCAAGGGCGGCAACGAAGGCTTTGGCCTACCCCTTTATAGTGATGTCGTACGTGGGTCACGTGTCCGCGTTCTGACCCGGTCGGATTTTGGACTGATGGTGTATATGCATATCAGGCCGTCAGGCCACTTCAGCGGTGAACCGATGAAAACGGTCCGTCAGACCATTCTCATCGGTTTGAATCGACCGTGTGTACAAGGCCTCAGAGAACCATGAAAAGGTTGCTGTCACTTTATCTCCTCTTTCCACAGATCCAACTCACCCTTTCCTACCAGGAGACAAAGTGCTGATAAAACAGTTGGCTGTCAGAAAAAGGCTGGTCCAGTATATCAGGGTCCATTTGAAGTGCTCCGAGTTTCCCGCACTGCTGTCTTAACCGACCAGAGTCCACAATGGATACACACGTCCAGATTGAAAAAGTCCCCGCCACAACCGATCCCAGGAAGTTTCTTAAGACTGGAACAAGCAAGTGGTACCAGAAGTACCCAACTATAGAAATGTTCACTATAGTACCACAGTCTTTGCATAAACCCTATCTGAGATGGCTAAACGGTTACCCACTTCCTTTTCACTCCCTTGACCCGAAGACAATGAAAGAACTGTATGACATTGAAATTAAATTTAAAGAATATGCTAGCCAACTAGATACAGAGTACATGAGAGGGCTGAATACACCTGAACCAGTGTCTGAGGCTATGATAAATATGTTAACTTTATTGAGAGAAGGAGAGGTGTGGAGGAATCCTTCACATTATAGGAAAATACTGACATGGAATGAGGAGAGGAAGAAACTAATTGAAGAGTTTGAAAGACCCCTCGACCCCATTCCATCCGCAGGAAGAGATAGGGATCCAGCTGACAAGGGAAATTCATCACCAGCTACACCACCCTGGCCAACACACCTTAAAATAGCAGTTGGAATACTAGAATTTATGTTCCTGCTTAGTTACAGCTTGGCTTGTGTAAAGTTATTCTACGAGCCAAGACAAAACCCTGAGAGCACACTGATTAATGCAACACGCAACCTTTCACGCGCTAGTAGACATAAGAGATCCACTTCTATTTTTGGAAGACCCAATTATAAAAATGTAAAGGTTGCTTGCTGTACAAAAGCTGGAAATAGGTTGGGGAAGATAATGTTGGATAGGGCCATAGGGTGGCACGAGCATGAACTAGGAGGGCCGTGTAAAATAGCAGCCATAACATTGATCATTAGAGCCTCACCCCAGAATATCTCTTTGTGTCTTACACCTAACCCAACTGATGCAGCCACTAGAAGGAAGGTACAGGAGCTTAAGCGATTAATTCCTCAGTCTGATGAGGAAGATATTCTCCCCAAACCAAACTTTAGAGAGACAGAACAAGTAGCAAAGGATTTGAATTTAGCAATACAGGAGTTCATAGATCCCTTACCATCGATCCTAGGGAGTGTACATCCTCAAGGCTTCCAGGATATGGATAGAATTCCCCATCATTTTCTGCTAATGCATGAATACGGTATACAACAGTCACAGGGAAAGGGAGATTGCTGGGTTTGTTCTCATATGCATTTAGGAGAAAATATATTCCCAATGATAGCAAAACCAATATCATTATCGCAGCTAATGAATGACACATACATGTTTACTGGACAGGCAAAACCAGATAATAAGCAATTTCTGATTCAGGGATACACACAACCACCAAAATTTTGTTTTCTGAATGGTCATCCACTAAATAATGAAACAAATACTTATGCCAATGCTGAGTTCTTTTACAACACAGATGTTAATTTTACACTTCTAAACATTGAAAAATATAAAGCACTAAACTTAGTAGACATCATTATTATTATTATTATTATACAGGATTTATATAGCGCCAACAGTTTACGCAGCGCTTTACAACATCAGGGAAGACATTATAGTTACAATACAATTTAATACAGGAATGATCAGAGGGCCCTGCTCGTTAGAGCTCACAATCTAGAAGGGAGGGTGAAGTGGATCAGAGGGTAGTAGATGTGGGGGGTGATAAGGTGGGCAAAGTTAAAATACAGTTGTTAGGTGTGGGTAGGATAGGCTTCTCTGAAGAGGAGGGTTTTCAGGGATCCTCGAAAAGCTAAAAGAGAAGGAGATAGACGGATAGTTTGGGGTAAGGAGTTCCATAGGCTTGGAGAGGCTCTGGAAAAGTCCTGTAGACGAGCATGGGAGGAGGTGATGAGAGAGCTAGAGAGCAGGAGGTCTTGAGAAGAACGAAGAGAGCGATTAGGTTGGTATTTGGAGACTAGGTCAGTGATGTAGCAGGGGGCAGAATTGTGGATGGCTTTGAAGGTCATAGTTAGTATTTTGAATTTAATTTGTTGGGCAAGCGGAAGCCAGTGGAGGGATTGACATAGAGGAGTAGCAGAGACAGAGCGGTTGGTAAGGTGGATAAGTCTGGCTGCAGCATTCATGATGGATTGAAGGGGGGTTAGAGTATGCAGCGGTAAGCCAATGAGAAGGGAATTGCAGTAATCAAGGCGAGAGATGACCAGGGAGTGAATTAAGAGCTTAGTGGCGTCATTGGTTAGAAAGGGGCGTATTTTGGAGATGTTGCAGAGGTTGAGGCGGCAAGATTTGGACAGTGATTGAACATGAGGCTTAAAGGACAGTTCAGAGTCCAGGACTACTCCTAGGACCTTGACATGTGGGGATGGGCTGATAGTTGTGCCATCAATTTTGACAGAAAGATCAGGGGAAGAGGCACGTGGGGGAGGAAAAATGATAAGTTCGGTTTTGGATAGGTTGAGTTTGAGGAAGTGACGTGACATCCAAAGTGATATATCTGATAGTAAATTAGTGATACGTGAGGAAAATGAAGGAGTGAGTTGAGGGGCAGAGAAATAGATTTGAGTGTCATCAGCGTAAAGATGGTATTGGAAGCCGTGGGAGGCTATCAGCTGACCCAGGGAGGAGGTGTAGATTGAAAATAGGAGGGGTCCAAGAACAGAACCTTGGGGGACCCCAACAGAGAATGGTAGAGGAGAGGAGGAAGTAGAGTTGTAAGTAACGCTGAAGGTGCGGTTGGATAAGTAGGTAGAGAACCAGCGAAGAGTAAAGTCACAGAGACCAAAGGTGTGGAGTTTTTTGAGGAGGAGTGGGTGGTCAACAGTGTCGAAGGCGGCAGAGAGGTCCAGGAGTAGGAGCACAGAATAGTGTCCTTTAGTTTTGGCCGTTAGTATATCGTTTGTTAGTTTTAGGAGAGCAGTTTCAGTGGAATGTTGTGGACGAAATCCAGACTGAAGGGGATCAAGAAGGTTATTGTCAGCAAGGTGTATGCTCAGTTGGTTGTAGACTAGACGTTCAAGGAGTTTGGATAAAAAGGGGAGCAAGGAGATGGGGCGTAGGTTGTCTAGATTGGATGGGTCCAGTGAGGGCTTTTTAAGTATGGGGCTGACTAGTGCATGTTTCAAAGAGTTAGGGAAGATGCCAGAAGAGAGGGAGAGATTGAAGATGTGGGTAAGAGAGTGTAGAATAGAGCAAGAGGGTGAACGTAGCATTTGTGAGGGAACAGGATCTAGAGCGCAGGTGGTAAGATGGACATTAGTTAGTAATTTAGCGACCTCCTCTGTAGTGGTGGGGTTGAACGAGAGAAGTAGTGACTGTACCTGTGTGCATGAGGTGTGAGGTGTGGAGGATGTCTGAACAGTAGAGATCTCCTTGCGAATTGTATCAATCTTCTGTTTGAAGTGATTGGCAATCTCCTGGGCGTTGATTGAGTTAGTGGGTGGAGGCAATGGAGGACGAAGGAGGGAGTTGAAGGTAGAGAAGAGTTGACGGGGACGGGATGATAAGTTTTTAATGAGGGTGATGAAATAGGTCTGTTTGGCAGCGAGGAGGCTGGAATTGTATTTTTGGAGGGCAGATTTATACTGGACGAAGTCTTCCTGGGACTTAGTCTTGCGCCACTGGCGCTCGAGAGCACGGTTGTGTTTTTTCAGACTTCTAGTATCATCAGTTTGCCAGGGTTGAAGGGGGCGGGGCCTTATTCTGCGTGTGGTGAGGGGGGCCAGTCTGTCCAGTGATGCTAGAAGTGAAGTGTTGTAGACAGAAGTAGCTAGGTCAGTGCAGGACAGGGGTGCAATTTTGTCATAGAGGTGGTCAGTTGCAGAGTGTAGAAGAGAAGGGTTGATATGCTGAAGGTTTCTACGAGTGACTGTTAGGTATTTGGAGGGAGAGGAGACGGAGGAGAGGGAGAGCGTGAAATTAATAAGGTGGTGATCAGAGAGGGGGTAAGGATCGATGGAGAGGTTGCATGGAGTGCATAGGTGGGAAAAGACAAGGTCAAGGGTATTGCCTTCAGAGTGAGTAGGAGCATGTATCCATTGCTTCAGGTCAAAAGAGGAGGTTAGACTGAGAAGTTTGGAAGTTGCAGGAGTGTTAGCATTTGTAGGAATGTTGAAGTCGCCAAGAATGATTGTGGGGATTTCAGAAGAGAGAAAGTAGGGTAGCCAGGCAGAGAAGTCATCAAGAAAGGAGGATACTGGACCGGGGGGGGCGGTAGATCACAGCTATCCTTAGAGAAACTGGGGAGAAGAGACGAACGCAATGCGCCTCAAATGAGGAGAGTGACAGAGAGGGAGGTGGGTGAAGTACCTGAAAGGTGCTATGTGGGGCTAAAAGGATTCCAACACCCCCTCCTTTGCGTCCACTGAGTCTGGGGGAGTGAGTCCAAAGAAGACCACTTAGAGCAGCAGAAGACGCAGTGTCGGATTCGTGGAGCCAGGTTTCAGTAATGGCGAGTAGATTAAATGAGTTTGCGATAAAGAGATCGTGGAGGGACGTGAGTTTGTTACAGATGGAGCGAGCGTTCAAAATGGCGCAGGAGAAAGGGAGTCTGGTCATGGGAAGAAGAGAAATGGGAACCAGATTGTGTGCATTGCGACTGCACCCAGAGCGTGTAGGGTAATGTGTGCGTTGAGCACGGTTTGATGAAGGAGGCCCAGGGTTTGGGGAGATATCACCAGAGGATAGGAGAAGCAGGAGGGTGAGGGAGGTAATGTGGGAATGCGATTTATATGAGTGGACCTGCCCCAGTGATTTGGAGCATTGGGCGTTTGACTTTAGAATTAGCATGAGTTGGTGAGTGCAGTAATAAGGAGAGGACAGAAGTGAGGGTGATATATAGAGGGTGTAGGGTGGACCAGAGGGGTGACTGGAAGAAAGTTTGAGGATAGAAAACACAACTGTCAGAAGGAGTGGTAGAGAGTGCATTTTCGAAGGGGAGGAATGTGAATTCCACAAAAAAAAAAAAAAAAAAAATTATACCTGTATCATGAACAGCAAACTAAAGATTTGTTTTGATTTGTGCAATCGCTGAAGTGCTGAGGCCGAAGTGCTTCCACTTATAGAAAAGCCCCACTTGAAGAATAGCCCCAGATGCAAGGAGCCCCCTGCATATGCTTCCCCCCAAAAGGAAGCTTACATTTATACTGCTGGATATAGGGGGTGGGTGCTTTCAATTAACTAATCAGGAGGCAATAAGGTATGCTGTTCAACAGGGCAGAATTCTTAGTTCAGAAACAGAACAGCAAGAGGACAATAAAATTAATGGCCCATGATTTGGGTAAGCCAAGGAAGATAATAAAACATTGTAAGGTGGACAGGGCTACAGAGGGTTAAGCAAAGATAACATGCCAGTATTATCAAATGGACATAAGCAATGCAGACAGCAATGATTCAATTCTGGGTGGATGTCAGTCAGCTGCAAACACATACCAGCAATTTAGACTATGGGGAATTAAACACGTTCAGTTTTCAATTCTGGGTGGATGTCAGTCAGCTGCAAACACATTAGGAAAATGTATTCTTACCTGAAATTTTTTTTTCCTGTAGTCCGTAGGCGGCACACAATGGGTTAAGCTTTCCATCTAACCCCTAAAGGAAGAAAACTTAAACAAGCAGTGAGACAAGTTAAATCAATTAATCAATTAATCAAGCACAGCAAGTCCACCTGTCCTGAAGCTATAAACCTCCCCCAAGAACACACACAGACGTATCTTATGCAGCAATAGAGTAATTTTATTGGGAGGGTAAACTTGTGCCGCCTACGGACTACAGGAAAAGAAAATTTCAGGTAAGAATAAATTTTCCTATTCCTGGGCGTCCTACGGCGGCAGACAATGGGATTTGCAAAGCAGTGCAAGAAAGAAAGGGAGGGACATCAATGGTTTATGGCACCTTGAAGCACTCTCGAGCCAAAGGCCGATCCCTCGGACGAAACTACATCGATTCTGTAGTGTTTTATGAACGTGTTCGGTGAAGCCCACGTAGCTGCCTTACAGATCTGGTCCATTGGAACATGATAACTCTCAGCCCAGGACGTAGCTGTAGACCTTGTGGAGTGAGCTCTTAAGAGAAGAGGGGATTCTTTGTCTTCTAGAAAATAACAGTGCTTGATGGTATCCCTTATCCATCTTGCTAGCGATGACTTACTCGCTTTTTTCCCTTTGTTTGGCCCTTGGAACTGTAGGAACAGTGCCTCGGACTGTCTGAACCCCGAGGTTCTCTGTAAGTAGGTAGAGATGGTTCTTTTTACGTCCAAGAGGTGTAGGTCATCCTCAGAATCATCTTCGAACACAGGCAACACAATTTCCTGATTGATATTTGTGGACGTGAAAATAGTAAAAAAATCAGCGCAATATACAGGTAAAACGGAATCAGCAGCTATGCACTAGGATTCAATTTATAAATTCCTTAAGAGTCAATGTAAAGTAGATAGTGCAGCGCTAGAGGAAAAGTCCAAATAAAGATCATCCAGGTGATTCTCTTATAAGTGACTGACAATATGAGGCATGCAGGTGATATAGCGTGGGTTAGCAGGAGACCTCCACCAATAGTAACAATGGCCGCTCACCTCATTGATAATAAAAAATCGCTTTCCCATAAGGGTCAATCCCAGGCATGTAACAGCATAATCCAAGCAGGAAAGGAATACATCTCAGGTAATATCAGCATGGATGGCAGATCTCAAGTAATATCAGCATGGATAGCAGCCATGGAATCCGATGTAAGAAAAACAAAACATAGTGTTTCTCCGCAATAACCAATATAACATTTAATAGTGAAAATACACTTACATAAAAAGCACTATATCCAGTGCTAGGAATCAAATGCAAACAAAAACGCACAGCGTGGTCCGATAGATGGCAGCGGGTGACGTCACGTACTTCCCTACCGAACGTTGCGTCCCAAGGGCGGGACTTCTTCAGCGGATGTTGATTCGCTGATTCATTCGCTGAAGAAGTCCCGCCCTTGGGACGCAACGTTCGGTAGGGAAGTACGTGACGTCACCCGCTGCCATCTATCGGACCACGCTGTGCGTTTTTGTTTGCATTTGATTCCTAGCACTGGATATAGTGCTTTTTATGTAAGTGTATTTTCACTATTAAATGTTATATTGGTTATTGCGGAGAAACACTATGTTTTGTTTTTCTTACATCGGATTCCATGGCTGCTATCCATGCTGATATTACTTGAGATCTGCCATCCATGCTGATATTACCTGAGATGTATTCCTTTCCTGCTTGGATTATGCTGTTACATGCCTGGGATTGACCCTTATGGGAAAGCGATTTTTTATTATCAATGAGGTGAGCGGCCATTGTTACTATTGGTGGAGGTCTCCTGCTAACCCACGCTATATCACCTGCATGCCTCATATTGTCAGTCACTTATAAGAGAATCACCTGGATGATCTTTATTTGGACTTTTCCTCTAGCGCTGCACTATCTACTTTACATATTTGTGGACGTGGAGACTTTGGGAAGGAAACCCGGCATAGTCCTTAGAATAACTGCATCCGATAGAAACCTGAGATAGGGTTCTTTGGATGAGAGGGCCTGAAGCTCACTTATTCTTCTGGCGGATGTAATTGCCACTAGGAAGATACATTTGAAAGTCAGGAACCGTAAGGATGAATGCTCCAGAGGCTCGAAGGGAGGTGATGTTAGCCTTTTTAGCACTAAAGGTAAGCTCCAAGCTGGTAATGGCTTATGGAAGGATGGTCGTAATTCATTAATTGCTCTGAAAAACCTGCTGACGAGAGGTGTTTTTGAAAGTATTCCGTTCAGGCAGGAGTTAATGGCGGTCAACTGTGCCCTCAGAGTGTTCGGCTTCAGACCCTTTTGGAAGCCCTCTTGTAAGAACTGCAAGAGAGATGCCACTTGCTCAGGAGAAGATGAATTCCTGGCGCACCAGGCCGAGTAGAGGGTCCACACTCTACTGTAGACTTTTAAGGTAGCAGGCTTCCTAGAGGCTAGAAGGGTAGCAATAACCTCCTGAGATAGGCCTTGAGCCGTCAAGGCTTTGAGTTCAAATTCCATGCCGCCAGCTGGAGTTTCTAGAGGTCTGGGTGGAGCATCTCAGATTGGAGAAGAAGGTCCTTCTGGATGCGTAACTTCCAGACCTGATTCTTTGCCATATTCAAGGCTAGCGCGAACCATGCCCTCCTGGGCCAAAATGGCAGGATTGCTATTGCTCTCACCTCCTCGTCCCGAATTTTCTGCAGCACTTTGAGGATAAGTGGAATCGGGGGAAAGATATAGACAAAAAACTTCCTCCAGCTTATCGACAGAGCGTCTATCGCTAGCGGATTCCCCACTCTGGATAGGGAGCAGAACTGGGGAAGCTTCCTGTTCTGAGAGTTGGCCATCGCATCCAAATCTGGCAGACCCCACCTGGAGGTGATCTTTTTGAAGACCAGAGGGTTCAGCTCCCAGTCTCCCGGGCCGATCGAATTCCTGCTGAGCCAATCCGCTCTCACATTATCCACTCCTCTGATGTGGATGGCCGTTAGAGAAAGGAGGTTTTCCTCCGCCCAGAGCATGATGCGGGCACACTCCTTCTGCATGGAGGGGCTTCGTGTTCCCCCCTGTTTGTTCAGGTAGAATACTGCAGGTAAGTTGTCTGATTGTACCTGAACCGCCTTGTGAAGAATTCTGGACTTGAAATGGACGAGCGCTTTCCTGATTGCCGTGCGCTCTTTCAAGTTCGAAGACATTAGAAGCTCCCTTTGCGACCAGGCTTTTTGTACCCAATGATCCTCCACATGGGCACCCCAGGCTAAGCCTGAGGCATCCGAGGTGAGGACCGTCTGAGTCGGAGCCTTGAGGGATATGCCCTGCAGGAAACGTTGTGGGTGTATCCACCAAAGGAGATCCTGCTTCACGGCCAGAGAAATGTTGATAGTCCTCTGCAAAGAGTCTGGGCTCTTGTCCCATTGGGTCAAAATGCAGTCCTGTAGCACTCTGAAATGAGCCCTGCCCAAGGAACAGCTTCCAAGGAAGATGTCATCATTCCCAGTACTCTCATTGCCTTCCTCACTGAGCAGTGATCGATTTGCAAGAGATCTTGTACCGCCTGTTGAAGATTGGTAGCCCTCTGATCTGAAAGGAACAACTTCATCTGAAGGGTGTCTATTGTGAACCCGAGGTAGGGAATGACTGGAGTAGGGTTCAGAGAAGACTTTTTTACGTTTACTATGAAACCGTGGGCGTCCAGCATTTGTAGAGTCTTGTGAAGATGTTGTTTCAACATGGCCTCTGAGGGAGCTCTGACTAGCCAGTCGTCTAGATAGGGTGTCACACATATCCCCTGTAGCCGCAGGGCTGCAGTCAGGACCACCACCACTTTCGTAAAAACTCGAGGTGCCGAGGTAATGCCAAATGGCAGGCATGTGAACTGAAAATGGAGAATCTGGAGATTGAAGAGGAGAACGACCCGTAGATATTTCCTGTGTGCCCTGAGAATAGGGACGTGCAGGTATGCGTCCCGGAAGTCTCCTTCTTCTATGTTTGCAATGGCAGACCGAATTTATTCCATTCTGCATTTGCGTTTGACAAAAAACTGATTTAGGTAAGATAGGTCTATTACTAGCCTCCCTCCTCCTGAAGCTTAGAGTACTGGAAATATCGGGGAGTAGAGACCTTGGAATCTTTCTTGATCTGGAACCTTTTCTAGAGCGTGCTTTCTTTATGAAATCTTCCACCAACTCTAGAACTACTGGGTTGGAGGGCTTGTTGAGCATGAACCTCTGTGGTGGAAAAGACCCCAGCTCTAGAGAGTACCCTCTTGAGACGATGTCCGTTACCCAGGAGTCCGACGACGTCTTTTGCCAGATCTGAGAAAAAAACCTCAGCCTGCCTCCCACTGGAGGAGAGGCGCTGATGGCGTCAGGCTTCTTTGGGCTTATTGAAAGGCTGCTTCTTGGCTGTCGCTGAATCTTGCCTTTTTTTTATAGTAGGACCTTCTGCCCCGAAAGGAGAAAGGAATAGTTCCTTTTTGGGGAGTATCTGGAACTCCCGTAAACCGGCTTACTCGACCTTTTCCTGTCTAAGGGAAAGGCAGCATCTTTCTCCTCATTGTAAGATTTGAGAATATCTTTCAGATGAGGGCCAAACATGGATGAAGGATGGAAAGGCATGTTAACAAAACTGACTTTGATCATATGTCACCCGACCATTGCCTTATCCAAAGCGCCCTCCTGGTCGCATTGGACAAGGCGAGGGATCTGGACGAAAATTTTAGAACATCCACAGGAGCATCACATAAAAACTCTGCGGCCGACTTCATCATGTCAACTCCTTTCAACAAAGAGTCTCAAGACACCCCTTCCTCAGCCAGATCCTTAGGGCTCTGGCTCCTGGAACTGAGGAAGCCGCAATTTTTGAGGTGGAAGCCGCCGCTAGGTAATTCTTTTTAGCCAAGCTATCTGCCTTGCGCTCTAAAGGGTCGGACAATCTGGAGGATTCTTCTGAGGGAAACAGAGACTTTTTTAACCATCCGGGCAGCCGCCAGATCCAGCTTAGGTGGATTTTCCCACTCAGATGACAATTCGGAGTCCAGCCTATAAGAGGATTTAAAGCGGGCCCCCGCATCAGATTTTCTGTCAGGATTGGCCCAGACCTTTTTGAACCAGTCACTCAGAATGGGATGAGAAGGGAATCTCATATCTGGGATCTGAGGAAAATAATATAGCTGATCCTTCTTTAGTCTCGATACATCTTTGGAAGATTCTATAGTATTCATTACCGCAGACAGTAACTTGGGAATCTTATCTTTGGGTAACAAGTACAAGTCGTCATCCAAATCATCAAAAACAACTTCCGGATTGGATGAGGAGGCACTACGTTCCCCAGATGAGGAGTTAGATGCAGCAGGGGATATATCTCTGGTACTTCCTTTTTGGGCACCAGAGAGTTTTTAATTTCTTTGAATGTGTTACACATTTCTCCCTTAAACCATGACAGGAAAGAACTAGCATTATCAGATTGATTCAAACAAGATGCGCAGGTGTCACTTGTATATGATTCTGGCAGTGGTTGTTCACATTTGTTGCATAAGTTGCCACTTAAATAATATGCTGCTGCAGATTTTAAGTATAAAATAAGTAAAAAATAAGGACCATGCCTCCTACCTCTGACCGGCCAAGGGATCTGCTGCCTAGGCTGAGTGCAGCCATTTGCAGATCCCGCCGGTCAGAAATAAGCCAGGGACCCAGACCGGAAGTGACGCTGCAGAGCACTGGGATCTCCGGACCCCAGCCGCCTATACTGTACACCATATTCATGCAAGCTGCCGGTCAGCAATCGCTATCCAAAAACGAGTACTTAATTCGCCATCGGCGCTTACCGTTTCCTCCGGTCCTAGACGCGAATTCCGGAACTCCCGGAAGTGCGTCATAGGTCTGCGCGGTCCTCTGCGGCGACTTCCGGCCTATGGAGCGCAAACATCCCCGGTATCCATTCAGCCGCTGAGCGGGGAATACATGGCGGCCTCCTCAGGAAAACAACGTCCTTTATTGCCAGACCAGGGGATGTGGGGGTGCAGGCCGAGGGACCGAGGATAGCACCCGGTATACAGCCGCCCCTAAGCTCAGCAACCCAGAAGCACCGGGTGTGAGCACTTGCCTCACGTCTTCTTCATCTGTGGTAAGAAGAAAGAAAAAAATACGTCTGTGTGTGTTCTTGGGGGAGGTTTATAGCTTCAGGACAGGTGGACTTGCTGTGCTTGATTAATTGATTAATTGATTTAACTTGTCTCACTGCTTGTTTAAGTTTTCTTCCTTTAGGGGTTAGATGGAAAGCTTAACCCATTGTGTGCCGCCGTAGGACGCCCAGGAAACCAGCAATTTAGACTATGGGGAATTAAACACGTTCAGTTTTCAATTCTGGGTGGATGTCAGTCAGCTGCAAACACATACCAGCAATTTAGACTATGGGGAATTAAACACGTTCAGTTTTCAATTCTGGGTGGATGTCAGTCAGCTGCAAACACATACCTGTGAAGAGAGAGAATCATAGGCCTAAACACTGATACCACTGCTGACATAAATGAAAGGATAAGAAATTTGTCAATGTATGATATTTCTTCGTGCCCAACATCTAAACCAACCTATAACAAGTCATAAATATATAAATAGTTACATTTGGTGAATGAAACATTGGTACTTGATAATAAGGTTAAGTTAATACACATAGCTGAATGGTTGTGTTTAATAGGAATGCGAACAGGTCTGATCACTCAGGAGATGATATCTGCCTCAAAGTTACCCGAAGGATGGATAGTTTGTTGTGGGTTATGGTGTCACACTACCATACCTTTCCCCAAGGGAGAAGAATCAGCCGGGTGGTGCGCCATAGTTAGATTGTTCCCCTACATGAGTACTGAATCAGGAGGGCATGTGAGCATGGGAACAGCTTCAGGGGTGCTCACTAGGGATGAGCTTCGAGTTCGAGTCGAACTCATGTTCGACTCGAACATTGCCTGTTCGCCTGTTCAGCGAACAATGAACAATTTGGGGTGTTTGCGGCAAATTCGAAAAGCCGCGGAACACCCTGTTAAGTCTATGGGAGAAATCTAAAGTGCTAATTTTAAAGGCTAATATGCAAGTTATTGTCCTAAAAAGTGTTTGGGGACCTGGGTCCTGTCCCAGGGGACATGTATCAATGCAAAAAAAGTTTTAAAAACAGCTGTTTTTTCGGGAGCAGTGATTTTAATAATGCTAAAAGTGAAACAATAAAAGTGAAATATTCCTTTAAATTTCATACCTAGGGGGGGTGTAAAGTTAGCATGTGAAATAGCGCATGTTTCCCGTACTTAGAACTGTCCCTGCACAAAGTGTCATTTCTGAAAGAAAAAAAGACATTTAAAACTGACTTGCGGCTATAATGAATTGTCGGCTCTGGCAATTCAGAGCAAATTCATTCATAAAAAAAAATAGCGTTGGGGTCCCCCCAAATTCAATTACCAGGACCTTCAGGTCTAGAATGGATATTAAGGGGAACCCCGCGGTCAATTAAAAAAAAATGACATGGGGTTCCCCCCAAATATCCATTTCAGACCCTTCAGGTCTGGAATGGATATTTGGGGGGAACCCCACGTCATTTTTTTTGTTCAAATTGACGGCGTGGTTCCCCTTAATATCCATTCCAGACCTGAAGGGCCTGGTAATTGAATTTAGGGGGAACCCCACGCTATTTTTTTTTTTTTTTTATGAATGAATTTGCTCTGAATTGCCAGAGCCGACAATTCATTATAGCCGCAAGTCAGTTTTAAATGTCTTTTTTCTTTCAGAAATGACACTTTGTGCAGGAACAGTTCTAAGTACGGGAAACATGCGCTATTTCACATGCTAACTTTACACCCCACCCTAGGTACGAAATTTAAAGGAAAATTTCACTTTTATTGTTTCACTTTTAGCATTATTAAATTCACTGCTCCTGAAAAAACTGCAGTTTTAAAAACTTTTTTTTGCATTGATACATGTCCCCTGGGACAGGACCGAGGTCCCCAAACACTTTTTAGGACAATAACTTGTATATTAGCCTTTAAAAATAGCACTTTAGATTTCAAGCGTTCGAGTCCCATAGACTTTAATAGGGTTCTAAAGTTCACACGAACGTTTGGTGTGTTCGCAAGTTCTGGTGCGAACCGAACAGGGGGGTGTTCGGCTCATCCCTAGTGCTCACATTTCACAATAAAGGAAGATATAGAAGGGCACTGACTAGTTCATGGGAGAAATTCTATATGAGCATCCTACCAGGCGGTACAGCAATGGCTCTTATTAGGCTTGATACATTTGCCGATATTTTGGGAAAAATGGATCAACACAACAATAAAGGATATAGGATTAATTAATGAGGAAATTAGGAAAATTAGGATGGAACAGGAAGTAATTAGACAGCTGCAGGAAAGACTTATGATGGCAGTGACAGGTCTGTGCGATCAAACACAAAACAAACAGATATGCTGCATATATTTCCACAACTTCACCAAGGAGACCAAAGACGTTCAAGTACCAGACTATTATGACATTATTATTGGCCATCAACTAGAGCAGTGATGGGGAACCTTGGCACCCCAGATGTTTTGGAACTACATTTCCCATGATGCTCAACTACACTAGAGTACATGAGCATCATGGGAAATGTAGTTCCAAAACATCTGGGGTGCCAAGGTTCCCCATCACTGAACTAGAGAGAGAGAGACTTCAAGGGGAATGGCATAATCTCCCCGATACCTGGAATCTATTTGATTCCATAGGAGGGTGGTTTGGGGGATTCTTCTCAGGTATATTCAACTTCTTCAAGAAAGCAGGAATAGTAATCTTGATGACTATAGTATTCTTGATAATGATATTCTGTGTTATTAAGTTTGCTGTTTGGGGAGTGGGAAAGATCATGAAAAGGATGTCAACAAACACAGTGGGGCTGATTTACTATCCTCTGTGCGCTGCGCTGGTTCATGCCTTAATTAGTGCGCCGGGTGAAGCCTTAATTAGGCGCATGAACCAGCGTAGCAGCCGGCGCATTGAAAGTAATATGTAAAGCCGCGCCGATCTCCCTATAGAAGTCTATGGGAGAAATCAAAAGTGTTCATATTAAAGGCTAATCTGCAAGTTTTGCAAAAGTGTTTGGGGACCTCAGTCCTGCCCCAGGGAACATGTATCAATGTTTTTTTTTTTTTTTTAAACGGCCGTTTTTTCGGGAGCAGTGAAATTAATAATTCTTAAAGTGAAACAATAAAAGTGAAATATTCCTTTAAATTTCGTACCTAGGGGGGGTGTAATGTCAGCATGTGAAATAGCTAATTTTTCCCGCACTTAGAACTGCCCTTGCACAAAGTGACATTCAGAAGGAAAAAAAGCCATTTAAAATGGACACGCGGCTATAATGAATTGTCGGCTCTGACAATTCTGACAGGATTAATTCATAAAACAAAAAAAAAATGTGTAGGGGTTCCCCCAAATTAAATTACCAGGCCCTTCAGGTCTGGAATGGATATTAAGGGGAACCCCGCCGTAAAAAAAAAAGAAAAAAAGGCGTGCGGTTCCCCGCAAATATCCATACCAGGCCCTTCAGGTCTGGTGTGGATTTTAAGGGGAACTCCACCCCAAATTTAAAAAAAAAAATGGCGTGGAGTCCCCCTAAAAATCCACACCAGACCCTTATCCGAGCACGTTAACCTGGCCGGCCACAGAAAAGAGGGGGGGGACAGAGTGCGGCCCCCCCCTCTCCTGAACCGCACCAGGCCACATGCCCTCAACATGGGGAGGATGTCCCCATGTTGATGGGGACAAGGGCCTCATCCCCACAACCCTTGCCCGGTGGTTGTGGGGGTCTGCGGGCGGGGGGCTTATCAGAATCTGGAAGACCCCTTTAACAAAGGGAACCCCCAGATCCTGGCCCCCCCCCTATGTGAAATGGTAATGGGGTACATTGTACCTCTACCATTTCACCCCAAAAAAATGTCAAAAGTGTTAAAAATGACAGTAGCCGGTTTTTGACAAATCTTTTATTAAAGTCTTCTTTTCTTCTTCCATTCGGGTTTCTGTCGCTGCTTCTTTCTTGGGTCTTCTCGTCCACATCTTGCCCGACGTCTTCTTCTATCTTCTCCGTCCGTCCTTCAGCCTCCTCGTCTGCCCGGTGTCTTCTCCTGTCTGCTCCGTCCTTCAGCCTCCTCGTCTGCCCGGTGTCTTCTCCTGTCTTCTCCGTCCTTCAGCCTTGTCGTCTGCCCGGTGTCTTCTCCTATCTTCTTCTCCTTCCGTCGGCCTCCTCGTCCGCATCTTGTGTCTTCTCCTGTCTTCTTCTCGGTCCGCCAGCCTTCTCGTCCACATCTTTTTCTTCCCCGGACGGCGCGCTTGAATTTGAATTGGCCGCCGTGTTCCGCTCCTGGGACCCGCCCCCCTCTGACGCGACAAGTAAACTCCTTAGAAGGTTATGTGCGTCAGAGGGGGGCGGGGTCACAGAGCGTCACACGGCGGGGAATTCGATTTCAAGCGCGCCGTCCGGAGAAGAAGCCGCTGCAGCTTCCAATTGAAGTTCCCGCTGTGTCACACTCATGTGACCCCGCCCCCCTCTGACGCACATATGCCACACGCGGACTTGAGGATGAGTTAACCTGTGGCGTCAGAGGGGGGCGGGTCCCAAGAGCAAGAACACGGCGGGATCTTCAATTTCAAGCGCAGCACCCAGAAGATCAAGAAGATGTGGACGAGAAGGTCGACGGACAGAGAAGAAGATGGGAGAAGACGGCAAGACGGCAAGATGTGGACGAGAAGACCCAAGAAAGAAGCAGAGGAAGAAACCCGAATGAAAGAAGAAGAATGAACCGCGGAAAGAAGATTTTATTAAAGGAATTGTCAAAAACCGGCTACTGTCATTTTTCACACTTTTGTCACTTTTTTTTTGTAAAATGGTAGGGGTACAATGTACCCCATTACCTTTTCACACAGGGGGGGGGCCAGGATCTGGGGGTCCCCTTTGTTAAAGGGGTCTTCCAGATTCTGATAAGCCCCCCGCCCGCAGACCCCCACAACCACCGGGCAAGGGTTGTGGGGATGAGGCCCTTGTCCCCATCAACATGGGGACATCCTCCCCATGTTGAGAGCATGTGGCCTGGTACGGTTCAGGAGAGGGGGGGCGCACTCTGTCCCCCCAAATTTTCTGCGGTCGGCCAGGTTAACGTGCTCGGATAAGGGTCTGGTGTGGATTTTTAGGGGGACTCCACGCCATTTTTTTTTTTAAATTTGGGGTGGAGTTCCCCTTAAAATCCACACCAGACCTGAAGGGCCTGGTATGGATATTTGGGGGGACCCCACGCCATTTTTTTTTGGTTTTTACGGCGGGGTTCCCCTTAATATCCATTCCAGACCTGAAGGGCCTGGTAATTTAATTTGGGGAGACCCCCATACATTTTTTTTTTTTTTTTTTTAGTTTTAATGAGCAACACCTGTATTCTTTATAGCCATGAGTACTTTAAACTTACTTTTTTTTCACTTCAGAAATGACATCATGTACAGGGACAGTTCTAAGCATGGGAAACATGCGTGTACCCCCCCTCCTCCCCTGTATGAAATTTAAAGGAATATTTCACTTTTATTATTTCACTTTAACCACTTCCATACCGCGCCTATTCTGGCACTTCTCTCCTTCATGTAAAAATTATATTTTGTTCCTGGGAAATTACTCAGGACCCCCAAACATTATATATAATTTTTTAGCAGACACCCTAGGGAATAAAGTGGCGGACATTTTTTATTTGATTTCCAACGGCATTTGCGCAATAATTATTCTAACGCCATTTTTTTTGCCCAAAAAAAAACCACGGTCCATGAATTTAAAAATAACCAAACAGTAAAGTTAGCCCAATTTTTATGGATAATGTGAAAGATGATGTTACACTGAGTAAATAGATACCGACTTGTCACACAATCATGGAATGGCGCCAAACTTCGGGACATAAAAATATCCATAGGCGATGCTTGTTTTTTTTTTTTACAGGTGACCAGTTCAGAGTTACAGAGGAGGTCTAGGGCTAGAATTATTGCTCTCGCTCTAACGCATGCGTCAATACCTCACATGTGTGGTTTGAATGGTGTTTACATATGTGGGGACTTGCATGCATATTCGCTTCTGAGTGCAAGCTTCTAGGGACAGGGCCGTTTATTTTTTTGTGTTTTTTAGCTCATATTTTTCTTCTTTCACTTTTTTGTCACTTTTTTTGATTTCGGATCACTTTTCTTCCTATTACAAGGAATGTAAACATCCTTTGTAATAGGACTAGTGTGTGACAGGTCCTCTTTATGGAGAGAGGCGGGGTCAATAAGGCTGGAAAGCATGGTATTGGAAAAAAAAAAGATCTCATGCTTTCAGCTGCAATCATGTTCGTTCAGCACAGTGGTGTAGTGTATAGCACTTTGACCTAGCAGCAAAAGAGTCGTTGGTTCGAATCCCGCCCGTGACAGCATCTGCATGGAGTTTGCATGTTCTCCCTGTGCCTGTGTGGGTTTCCTCCCACATTATAAAAACATGCTGTACATCGGATCCGGTCTAAATAAGCCCTAATATGCAGTAGTATATTTAGGTTTTGTGCTGCCCTAGGCCTGACTACATTTCTGCACCTCCTAATAGAAAAATGACCCACCCCTTCCTGTCAAAGCCACACCCTGTTTTTGTATCACCCGCCCAGGAATTTTCAGGGCACACACACACACACTAGTTCTGGGGGGGGGGGGGGGGAGGGGGTTACTGGACTCCCTTAATTTGCATAGTTTTTCTCTCACTTCCTGTTTGGCTATGGGGCAGGAAGTGAAGGCAAATCTCCCCAATTGGACACAGATAATACAAAATAAACTGACAGGGCCTATAACCCTCCCTCACTCTATCCAAAATTAAAGAAAATAAAAAGTGTTGATTATAGTTCTAGTCAGGGGCGGACTGACCATTGAGTCACTCGGGCACTGCCCAAGGGCCCCATGCCACTAGGGGGCCCCCATCAGGGTTGCCAGGCTCAGTAAAACCAAGGACAGTATGTCAAAATCTTTTATTTTTTTAGATCTGTCCCTGATATGTCCGAAACTGACATGCTTTTAATGTGAATATCCCAAGATTTTAGCTGCCCCGCCTCTGCACTGCCTCCTGGCGTGGTGGCCATCTGTAAGCCAGAGGGGCCCCATAATCTTCTATTGCCCGGGGGCGCCATGAGTTGTCAGTCCGCCCCTGGTTCTAGTTTAAGCACAAATTTCATAGAGTTTTATTGAGAGGCCTAAGAAAATATAACCATGCCAATAGGCCAGGATACAGCGTGGCTAATATGTATGAATGTGTGTGTTAGAGCACCCCACCCAATGTTAACTAAAAAAATATTAATTTGCAAATAAGTATTATCTGCTCATTTTTTTGGGGATGTCTGCACCCCTGATAGTGACAACATTTGTGAGGTGTCTTCACCCTTTCTAATTCATTCACTTCCTGTCACATAGCCAAACAGGAAGTGAGGGTAAAACCTTACTAATATCTTTTCTTGGGGACACAGAGATCAATCTAAATAGTTTCCCATTATGTAAATTGCACTCTAGCATTTTGCTGTGTACACCCCAAATTATTAGGGATCTTGGACTTTGGGGTCCATTTACTAAAGGCAAATCCACTTTGCACTACAAGTGGACAAGCAAGGAAGAAAACAAAACAACTTTGCTTCTACAGGATTGGATGTTAAAACCCATCAGTGCTTCCTCTGTGATTTTCAGCGACTACGCTTCTACTGCAGAGTGGCTTTGCCTTTACTAAACCCCAAACTAAATAATCATTTGGGGCAGGGATCATCAAACTACGGCCCTCCAGCTGTTGTAGAACTACACATCCCATGAGGCCTTGTAATGCACTGACATTCACAGACATGACTAGGCATGATGGGAATTGTAGTTCCTGAACAACTGGAGGGCCGTAGTTTGAAGACCCATGATTTGGGGTGTACACAGCAGTGCTGGAGTGCAATTTGCTTAATGGGGACACTAGTTAGATTGACCTGTGTCCCCAAGAAAAGACACTGGTAGGGTTTTAACCTCACTTCCTGTTCCTGTGTTCAGCTGTGTGACAGGAAGTGAAGCCAATTTTAAGAAAAGGGACACAAAGCTCAACCCAAAAAAAACACAAGCAGGGATTCTAACACTCAATTGGCTTCCCTCAAACACCCACAATTAGAATAGGATTGCCTTGCACTAGATTTAAACACAGTGCTGTAAGGCTGCATTCACACCTCCGCGACAAGATACGCGGCGTATTTTGCCGCGAGTGTGTAACTTTTTTTTTTTTCAGCAAAGCCTTCCCATTGCTTTGTATGACCGAACGCCAATGCCGCCTGAAAAAAAGGGTCCGGGACTTTTTTTCAGGCGGCAGGCGTACGGAGTCTATGAGATGTGAACCATCTCATAGAAAGCAATGGGAATTCTCCCCTCCAGGGCCTAAATCAGCACTTCAAGCCTGTCCACCAATAGCAACCCCCCCCCCCCCCCAACAGGCCATGTTTGCAGGTTTTCCTTCATCTTGCACATGTGCTTTAAAAGACAGTCTGGACAGCAATTCTTGATAAGAGAAATCCACAAAACATGTCCTGTCGGGGGTACTTGAGGGCTGAGGACCACTGCAGTAAAAAGAAAATACTTACCACGTTGTCTTTTTAATTTCCTGGTGAATAAACATGGCAAACAATTCATGATTACACACCAGGAAAGACGCTTAGACAAAAATCACACCTAATTTGTTAGGCCCAAACCTATTTCAGCTGCAGCTGTCAAAATCTGTAGCATGAAAAAGTAACAAAAAACAAACTTCAAAATTTGAAAGTAATTTTTATTGGTCAACAAAACAAGGAAAGCAAAAAAGACAAACAAACAAAAAATCAAAATAAACATAGGTTAACCGTCCCAACATCTTCAGAAATTTTTATCAAAATAAGGCAGCAGAGACAAATACATGAAAATGAACATCATTTAAAAATAAACAAAAACCATTGGCAAAATCTAAATAAACATGCTCCAAACCACATTTCTGTTTAGCAACAACATTCCTGCCAGCTTGCCCCTCTGAGGGCAGCTGAGGACTGCTCGATCCACACTTTTTATAACATGTGTGCTAATTAATTAATTTCAGTCTCTAGTTTGGGTGAGCTTGTAAGTGCTTACACCTAGTAAGGATGTCCTTAAATTACTAACCCGCCCATATGAGCATCCAAGTGATTTTCACCCTTTAAAAAGAAAGGAAATTTTTTCTAACTGCCTGAGCATGCTCAGTTCATCTCACATGCAGGAACAAAGCTGCAATGGCTGCTGAAAGCATGAGAGCTTTTTTTCCCCCCCCCTGAACTCATGCTTTCCAGCCTGAAGGGGAGGTCTTAGTGAATTATTACGTAACAAAAATAAATAATAATAATAATTAAAATTCCCCTGTCCTCCCAGTCAGAAGCGAACACGCACAATTTTTTCTCTTCAGGTTAACAGTTTAGAGTTACAGAGGAGGTCTAGTGCTAAAAGTATTGCTCTCGCTCTAACACACGCGTCAATACCTCACATGTGTGGTTTGAACGATGTTTATATATGTGGGCGGGACTTGCGTAAGTCCCGCCCACATATGTAAACACTGTTCAAACCACACCTGTGAGGTATTGTCACGTGCGTTAGAGCGAGAGTAATACTTTTAGCACTAGACTTTCTCTGTAGCTATAAACTGGTAACCTGAAAAAAATAAAAAAACGTCGCCTATGGGGAATTTCCAGTACTGAATGTTGGCCCCATTGCAGGAGTGTTTTCAATAGTAAAGCGTGACATGTAAGGTATCTATTTACTCGGCGTAACATCATCTTTCACATTATCACCAAAAATTGGGCTAACTTTAGTGTTTTGTGAATTTTTAACCACTTGAGCCCCGGACCATATTGCTGGTCAATGACTGGGCCAGTTTTTGTGAAATTGGCAACCTTTTTTTTCCCCACAAAGAGAGCTTTATTTTGGTGGTATTTGATCACCTCTGCGTTTTTTTAATTTTTAGAGCTATAACCAAAAATAGAGCGACAATTTAAAAAAAAAAGAATAATTTTGACTTTTTGCGATAATAAATATCCCCAAAAATATATATTCTAAAAAATAAATAAATCCCTCAGTTTAGGCCGATACATATTCTACATCTTTTTGGTTCCAAAAAAATCGCAATTAGCATTTATTGATTGGTTTTGGCAAAAGTCTCCAAAATATGGCATTTTTGGTATATTTTTTTTGAACTAGTTATTGCGGCGATCAGCGATTTTTATCGGTACTGCGACATTATGGCGGACACATCGGACACTTTTTTGGAACCATTGGCATTTTTCTAGCGATCAGTGCTGTAAAAATGCATTGCTTACTATAAAAATGCCACTGGCAGGGAAGGGGTTAACACTAGGTGTGAGGGAGGGGTTAAATATGTTCCCTGGGTGTGTTCTAACTGAAGGGGGGGTGGGACTGACATGGGTAAATGACAGATCGCTGTTCATGAAGGGGAACTCCAGACCCAAAAAGCTTCCAGCTCCTCCCAGTTTGGTCATTCCACTTCCTGCTGGAGTAGAGAGAAGACCTGTCTTCCAGAGCTCCTGTGTTCCAGAGGATCCAGCCACCTGTACCAGCCTCCAGCCCCAGCCCCTGGCCCCGGAAGAGGGGAGGGATGGCCTCCCTCAGCCCAGGTGAAGGACCAGCATCCGGCCTCCGGAGTAACCAGCAGCACCTGCCCTCCTCCAGCCAGACGAAGATCAGCAGGGATGACCGCCTCTTCCTGGGCACCCAGCAGGGTCTCTCGGACTGGACCACCATACAACCAGGTGAGACTGAGGCCAAAGCCAGGAAGAGGTGTGATAAGATCAAGTCCCTGCTGGTTAGGATAGCCCAGGCCTGCGTGGAAAAAATGACAGCTCTCGCAGGCCTGAGGGACAAGAGGGACAGGTGCTCTAGTAGTAAGAGGTCGGAGTATAGGGGGGCCATCAATACCCTCAAGCTTGAGGTTAATGAAATCTGGGGTTACCTGGGAGGTTTTTTCGAACGTGGGGCTGGAGAGGTGTGCTTTCTTGAGGAGCTCCGGAAGACCCTCCAGCAGGCCAACCAATCAGGAAGTCAGACGGCAAGGAGGAGCAGCGGGCGGTCGGGGTCCCAACCCTCCAAGCAGCCGGGGAAGTCAGGAGAGCCTGGGTGTAGTGGGGGGGGTGGAAGCTCTGGTGGTGCAGGGCCCAGTAAGGCCATAAAACCTGGGGAGGGCTCCCGAGAGCCGATCCCTCGGTCCGTGAAAAAAGGGGCTGGGGGGTTGGCTATGACAGGGGAGCCCAGTGATCCAGGAGGCCGCAGGGCCCAGGTGCCGCCGGAGGTACCCCCCCGGTGTCTTCGGGTCAGCATGCCCAGGCTCCCTCAGGATGGTCACGCTGCCACAGCTGGGGCCCACCATGTGCCGGCCTCCATGACCCCTCAGCGTGCAGTAGAGCGGGATGATCTGGCAGTGAAAGTGTCAGGGACTGCTCCTGCAGCTGCTATGTCACCGGGAGAGGGGCAGGTACATGGTGGAGGTATAATAACAAAGTCAGCTTCAGGCAAACAGCTGGTGTGTAGTGTGACCAAGATGGCGCCGGCTGCTGGGGGAGGAGCAGCTGAGGCCACATTCCCCAGTGGGAATCAACCCCTTTTCAGGGAAGGGGGATGTGGCCAGCTCCCATCCAGTGCTCGGGACCCGGAAGTGCACCCCCCGCGAACCGGAAGTGCACCCCCCGCGAACCGGAAGTGCACCCCCCGCGAACCGGAAGTGCACCCCCCGCGAACCGGAAGTGCACCCCCCGCGACCGGAAGTGCCCCCCTGCGAATCTGCGGCTGGTGTCACCGGCTTGGAGGACCTGGGGGATGAGAGGCCGGGGGTGCCTAGTCCCGGATGCTGCAGCAGGCACCTCCAGGCACCCCCGGCAAGTAATGGACGGTAATATGGACGGTAATATGGACGGTAACATGGACGGTAAGCTGCCACCCCCCCAGGTCCCCATGGACATTACCACAAGCCCCGAGGGGCTCCCTGCAGGACAGGCGGGGTGGGGGGAATGTCAGGTGGGACCCCTCCCGGTGGACTGTGCAGCTTATGACTTTATCCGGCAGTTGGAGGGGTCCCAGGGGGGCATCCCCCCAATACGGGTTGAGTCCCAAGGGGCTGGTGAGGTCGCAGAGGGGTCTGGTTGGGGGAGTTTGGTGGTGGAGGTACCCCCCTCTGCTGTGGCCCCAGGGGGGGAGGGGCCTGTAGTCAGGCCAAGGGTGGTGGGTCAGGGAGGTCAGGGTAGTTCAGTGGGGGTGGGTGCAACACCACCGGCAGGGATGGGGGCCCCCCCGCTCCCCCCCACTTCTGGGGGTGCTGAGGGGGGTGCCCCGCTTCCGGAGAACATCTTTCGGGGGTCTCCGGAGGCCAACTTATTATCTGCCCTAAAGGGGGGTCGCTCTTTCGCCCAGGTGGCGGGCTCTCGTGCCCCTCTGGACCACCTGTACAGCCGGTTTGGCGCCCAGAATTTCCGCGCCCCCCCTGCTGATCAGGAGAGGACGCAGGGGTCGGCGTGGACGAGGGGTACAGGTGGTCCAGAGAGGAGGCGTAGGAATGTTGTCCAGCTTCGGTACGAGGGTCCGGACCCCTGCCCCGCCCGAGGGGAGGTGGTGGACCTGGTACTCTCCTTGGGTTTTGGGGTGGGTGACCTTTTTGCTGTCATCCACCCCACCAACACACGGGAGTTTGACATCAGTTTTGTCACTCCCGTGTGTATGGAACGCTTCATCACCAGCTTTGGGCTGGTGAGGGGCGTTGACCCTTGGAAGAAGTACAGGCTCATTCCCATCTCCAGGCAGGAGGAGGTAAAGAACATCACCATCCTGGTGAGGAATGAGTCGCTCCCTCCGGAGGACATTGCCACCTGGCTTGGGAGGTACGGGCAGTTGCAAACCCCCCTGAGAAAGAACCTCGATGAGCGCGGGGTCTGGACCGGGGCTTGGTTGGCCAGGATCCGGCTTAAGAGGGAGGGCAACAGTGTTGCCCACCTCCCTGGCAGCGCCTTCCTGGGCAGAGACCGGATCCTGGCCTTCTACCCGGGACAGCCCCGTCGTTGCTTCAAGTGCGGCAGCCCGACCCACATGAGCTCGGACTGCACGGTGGTCAGATGTGGCCGGTGCCACGAGTTTGGCCACCAGTCCGAGTCATGTGGGAAGATATGCTGCAATTTGTGTGGTGAGATGGGGCACCCATTCAGTCGGTGCCCCAAAGCATATCGGGGTTCTTTCTCAGGGGGGGACCTCCCGGGCCGGGAGCGGCCGAAGCCCCCCCGGCGAGTGATGGCCGGGGGGGTGGGGATCCTGGGGCCCCTAATGCCCCTCCGGAGGGACCAACAGGCCCACAGCCTCAAAGAAGGCGGAGCAGGCGTGGGCGAGGGGCTCCCCCCCCGGGAGATACGGGCTCAGTTGGCCAGGAGGCTCCCGATCCTCCGGAAGGCGAAGCCGGTGGGGAGGAGTCGGGGAGGCCTGGGGGTCCCGGGCCTGAGGGTCCGGGGCCCCGGCTTTCCCCTCCTTTAGTTGCAGGGCCGATCCCCCCCCCTCCACCTGTTCTATCTGCCTCCCCATGCAGCCCCCCCTCATCTTCCCATCCCCGTCCCCCCCCCCCTCGTCCCCCCCCTCCCAAGTCCCGTCCCCCCCCTCCCCCTTCTTCTGCCGATCCCCTTTCTGTCCCCCCCCCTGTCTCTGGCCCCCCTCCTGCCTCTCCCATCCCCCCCCCTTCTGGACCCAAAGTCTCCTCTGGCCTTGTGGCCATGGAGACGGAAGCTGCTCGAGCCTCATCTAAGAGGGAAATCTCGAGCAGCGGGTCCGAGGAGGGGGGTGGCGTAGTCACCTCAGAGAGATGGCAGGAGT